>NC_045426.1:33791434-34095363 GCF_902635505.1 Sarcophilus harrisii | reverse complement strand
GCATATTTGAAAATTATAATCTCAGTTACTTTTATGGTTCTTTAGCCCCCTAAAATACTAATTTGTAAACTAAAATCCTCCTGACAATTCATTTCATCTGCAAAAAGGAGTCTTGTTTGAAAAAAGAAAATCTATGGCAAGAGAAAATATTATTATGTATAATTACTTATAGTTTGAAGGATATAAATATTATGATAATTTCCCCCTACTGGGTGAGAAATCACGTCCTGGACCCCCTATACGACAGTTTAATGCAGTTTTCATCCTGTTTCACTTCTAAAGTAACCTGGGCTTTTCACACTTTTCCACAGGTGAGGGAAGGGATCAAGAAAGGAGCTTGTCAGCCTAGGGGGGAAAAAAAAACTTTATAGAAATGGCACCAGCCTGTTTGATGAAAGTACTTTAGGCCTGGAAAGGAAAATAACTCTTTATATGTCTTATCCATTTGTCCCTGTGAGAATAGAAATAGAAACAGAGCAGGGGTGAGGGTAGAACAGAACAAAGAACTTTGTTGCTACCATTGAATTGAACATGAGACATATTGATTGATACATGAGGCCAGTTGAGACCAACCTTTCATGGTTCATGAGATGTGACTGAAAAATAACTTAAATGTATATAGTATCATTTTCATTCTCATTTTAATGCAAGAATCATTTCTATTTTACAGTGAGGGCTGAGACTCAGAAGGCAGAAATGATGTCTAAGGCAAGGTGAAAAAAGTCAAATTATTCAATTCTAAATGTACGACTTTAAAATATTACCTTGCCTCAGTAATTAATGAGGTTGATTTCCTCTATCCATCCCCCCCCAAAACCAAATATCAAGCCTTGATGGCCAAAGGAGTATTGTCCCTCAAAGTAGTCTCCCTGGAAGATGATACAGGTATTCTGATGAATTTGTCATTCCTCAAAAGCAAAGTCATAGGGAAGTGTGAATGACATAAACTAAAGAACGAACTAATAATAGTTCACATTTATAACATTTAAAGTTTGCAAATCCTTTCAATAGTTGATTGATATATATATATATATATATATACATAATGTATATTCCTTTACCTTCTATATTATTAGTCTGAGGGAAATTATTTTTTGGGCTCAAGCCACTTATCTTATTGTTCTCCCTTAAAATGTAAGGAGGGCTTTAAACCATAGCTGAAGACTTGATTGCCTTCCTACCAAATGCCAGTTACATAAAAGATCCTCACACATAGTGAATAATAGATAAACTCATTTATCAAAGCCATAAAAAAGAAATCAAAAGAAATTATACAGATTGAAATATTTTAGACAACACAGAGTAAATGAACTCTTCCACTAAGAGCACCAAGAACTGAACCACAAAAAAGAATTCCCAATCTCTCCCAAGGAAACATTCCCCTAACTCTACAGTAGGGAAAGCAGGGAAGAGAGACATGCTTGAGGCATGACTCTATATGTTGACTTTTTTTTTTTTTGGATCATGCTCATCTTCTAGGAACTTTTCCCTGAAAAAAGCTGAGAACCATGTGGGTGCTTTATCAAAGCTGGAAGTCAGGAAATAAAGATATCTCTTCTCCTAAGTTCTTAATAATTCCACTTCTCACAAAGGCATTGACCATGGAGTGAGGACCATTTTTCCCACCAATGAAGAATCTCATACAAATATTAAGTTTTAGCCCTGGATTACATATAGATGGGAAATTAAGGCTGTTAAATTTGTAGCACTACTAAAGTTTGAGATAAAATTTAAACGGTGGTCTTCCTGACTTGCGTCAGCATCTACCATGATGTTTCCTCTCAAACTAACTCAAGTTAATTCCCACTCCAGTAATAAACAGTTGTGAAGCAAAGATGTAGATTCAAGGTAAATAAATTCAGCAAAAAGTCTAATCTGAATACATGGAAATAGGACCAAGGTCTGGATGAGGACCAAAGAACTTGCATTGGGATTAGTACTTGTCAACTTCTAGCCTTAACTCTGGTTTTTATCTATCCCATTCAGTACTTTGATATTCCCTTATTACAGTACCAAACCTATACTTCTAAGTGCTTTCTCCAAACTGGTTTACACCATAGACGTTTCATTCAGAATCTCATGCACTTTCTTCTCTTTAGAATTCCTCAAGCTGACCTATAATGGACAACCCCATATCTCCCCTAGAAACTTGGGGTTTCCCAAATCAGAAGTTGTTCTTTATATCTATTAGAATGAGAGGATATATAATTAAGAAAAGCATAATTTCCAGTCCTTTTACATCAAAACAGACATTGATAGATGAATCATCATTGACATAAAAAATGGGATTGTTATATATGAAGCTGAAGAGAACAGTATTGAATGAGTAGGTGGCCCAGTAAACAAGGGCTCAATATAACTTCCTAAATGCACCACTTCAACCAACCAAGGAATCTATCTTATATAGAGACTTTAAAACTTTTACCAAAAAAAGTGAATGAAAGATATCTCCACAGAAATATAAAATTTTCTGATATGAATACCTTAGCTATGATATGAGAATTCCTACACTTTCACATTATGTCAATGCGTCAGCTCTTTTTTTGAAGCTCTAGCTAGAGTAGCCATTCATCCATTCACTCACCTACAAGTCTGTCTAGGTATAGATCTAACCACTTTGAAGTGGAAGGATGGAGAAGAAAAAAAGTGATATAGTGCAGTAGGGAGAAATGGAGAAGACCAAGCAGTGTAAAGACCAATGAAGACAGAAGGAATTTAGATGGGTTTAAAATCAACTATTGTCCTCTATGTTGTTCTAGATGTCATGCAGGTAATTAGAAGTTCCCCTCAATCTGAACTCTAAAGGGACTCAAATTTCCCAAGATTGGTGGACTGGAGAGAATACACACACACACATACATACAAACACACACACACACACACACACACACACACACTCACACACATACACCACTTAGGATAGGGGGAGTGAACAGGATGTGCAGACCCTTCAACAAACTCATCAAAAGACAAAGAAAAATTGAGAAATTGTTTCCTTTTGTAATTAGGGGGAAGCCAAAAAAGAGGGAAAGCTGGATATAAAGTCAGAAATAATCTTACCAGAAGGTAAATATAAAAGAGAAAAATAAATAAAATTATTTATGAAAGAATGATTTGAATAAATTAATAAATCACAGAGGTATTAGAGGAACCTAAGGAAAAAATTGGTTAAAGGAAAGCTAAATATATGTAATACTGATTTAAAAGAAAAATGAAAAAGTTAATACCAAAGATTTAAATGGATTAGAAAAAAAAACAAGAATTGGAGCAGCTAGGTGGCACAGTGGATAGAGCACCACCAGTGAAGTCAGGAGTATCTGAGTTCAAATCTGGCCTCAGTCACTTAACGCTGTGTGATCCTGGGCAAGTCACAACTCCAATTGCCTCAGCAAAAAAAAAAATAACCCTAAGAATTATGATGTTAAATTCTCCTATGAAAAGAATAATTATGGCTGACTACAGAAGAACAAAATCTGACTAAAAATAGTCAGAAAGAAAATTTGTTGTATTAAAATTTAATATGCATTAAGCAAGTATTGAAAAAACAGCAATTGCAATCATGATTTTAGACAATTTAAAAAAATCTCCATAGCAGAATGAAAAGAGGAATAAAAATGCCATAGACATGACACAATCCCATTACTAAACACGTATGTAATGACATAGTACAGTAATTCAATAAAAATAGTCAAATTGCAAAATATAAGAATAGCTAGAAGTACAATTTCAGGAAATATGAATGATACCTCTAAGAATTTTATAAATTAACAAACAGAAAGATAAAAGGAAATCATAGAGTTGAATAGAACATTTTAAAATTGAAAGTACAAGATAACATCATCTCATTGTTCTATCAAACTCTTTGTGCATCCATTTGGAGTTTTCTTAGAAAATTTACAAAAGTGGTTTGCCATTTATTTTTCTAGCTCTTTTTAAATATGAGGAAACTGAAATAAACTGGATTAAGTGACTCATCCATGATCAGTGTCTGATCAGTAAGAGTCTTCTTGTACAAAATGACTAGAATGAAGAAAAAATTGAAAGAAAGCAAATGACTTAACCATTCCCAAGTGATGACATCCCTTTGATTTCCAAGTCTTTACCACCACAAAAAGATCTGCTATCAATATAATTATATAAATTAGTCCTTTTGTTTTGGGGGGAAATGCCTTTGAGATATAGACCTAGCAGTTGTATTGCTGGATTAAAGGGTATGCACAATTTTATTGCCTTTTGGATATAGTTCCAAATAGCTCTCCAGAATGGTTGGGTGACTTCACAACTCCACCAACAATGTATCACTTTTCTTACATCCTTTCCAATATCCAATATTTTCCTTTTTTGTCATATTAGCCAATTTGAGAGGCATTTGGTGGTACTTCAGAGTTGTTTTAAATTGTATTTTTCAACCAATAATGATTTAGAGCATTTAAAAACATTCTTAAAAAGAATATCAGACCTAAAAATGTATTTGGTTCTCCAGCACACCAGATAAAAAAATAGAAAAAAGGGTAAACTGTAACTGTGGACAATAGCAACAAACTATCACATGAAGAGATTTCTTTTGAATATAAACAAGGAATCAAGGGTGAAAGTACAAGTCAAAAATAAATAATGATGGAGAAAGAGACCCGAAGCATCATGGATTAAACCTTACATCTTGCCTTTAGGGAAATTAAGTAGGAGAATGAGTAAAAGGATAGCAGTAACTACTTAAGTACACCTGACCTTTTGCCTTTTCCATTACCTTTGCATGTTCTAGTCTTTCTTGTTTATCCACTATTATTGTTGTTCAGTTCTCTCAATCCTGTCTGACTCTTCATGACCCCATTTGGGGTTTCCTTGGCAGAAATACTGGAGTGGTTTGGCATTTCTTTCTCCACCTCATTTACAGATAAGGAAATAGAAGCCAATAAGTGTAACTGATTTACCCAGAGTCACACAGCTACTAAGTGTTGGAGACTGGATTTGAATGAAGCCTTCCTGACTCCAAACCCTACTCTATTCCCTGAATTATCAAAATACCCCAGGAGTTTCTCAGAATTTTTGCTCTGAATGTCTTTCCAGAATTCACCTCTCAATTTGTAGGCAGGGCAAGAAAGAATTGCACAGATAAAAGGACAGATTTCTCTTATCTGTGTCTCTTCTCTTTTTTCATGTTTTTTTTTGACTTACCAAAAAAAGGAAAAAGAAAACATTCATTTTAACATAATATTTCCCATGCTTAAATTAACATGTAACTGCTTTCAAGTATTTTAGAATCTTAGTCTTAAAGGAAAGAAAGATTAGTCTTGCTATCCCAGACCTCAGAAGTCAGAACTTTCTCAAGATCTTGAAACTTAGAATCAAAAAGAATTTTCAGAATTATATAGGAACACTCCTATCATTTACCATCATTTTTCAGTTGCAAAATCTGATGGCTAGAGGGGTAGTCATTTGACCAAAACTGCTAAGAAGTAGAACTGTAATTCAATCCCAACTCCTTTAATTTCATGTCCAATTTTATTCTCACTTTGTCATTAATAATTTTAACTAGGAATTTTGGTGTCTGAGACAAGTAAAAGAAAATGGGGTCTCAAATGAACTTTCAGGACCAAATTTAGTGAGGAGAGGAAGATCAGGACGACATGGTTCCATTTGGGAGAGAAATCCAGCCATCCAAATGGCTGATACTTCCAGGGTAAGGAAGCAATACATCTAGTAGCTACCTATTTTTATTATTATTCTTGAAAATAAGGTAGGTATAAAACTCAGATGTTTTTAGATGCCAAAGGAGTGTAAATGCAGGTAGGAGCATAGATTCTCATAAACTACATTGGATGTGCTATCGGTATCCTATCAGGAAAACCAATAAGTTGGCAAATGGGACTATTATTTCCCCAGGTTCTGCTGATCCAGAAACTGGGATTTATCATCTGTACCCTCTAAATTTCAATTCCATGGGACTATGGAATATTCCAGAAGGCTTTTATTAACAGCTACCACTAGGACAAGAACCACTCTTACCTCTAGGTTAATCCTATCTCTAAGATTGGGGGTCTTTTTATCTTGTGATTAGTGAATGAATTAGAGAACGAGACAGATAGACAGACACAGAGAGACAAAGACACAGAGAGAGAGAGACAGACAGACAGAGGCAGAAATGGAGATAGAGACAAGAGGAGGAGGAAGTGGAGAGAAGAGGAGAAAGAGAAGAACAAGAACAAAAACAAGAACAAGAACAAGAATAAGAACAAAAAGAACCTGAACAAGAACAAGAACAACAAGAACAAGAACCAAAGAACAAGGTGAAGAAAACTGAAGAGATGAGGAAAGGAATATAAAGAGAAATACTTATTTAGAAATATAGCAATTTAACATACATATATATGTACATATATAAAAATGCATTTCAATATAATCAATTTCCTTTGAAACACATATTTAATCTCATGCATTAAAAACAATTCTAAGAAGGTGTTCTATTGATACCATCAGACTCTCAAAGTGTATGGAAAGGAATGACACACACACACACACACACACACACAAAAGTTGAGAATTCTTCATCTATGAGTAATGGTGGCAGATATTCACTTAATTTAAGGAAATATCTTCAAATAATTAAAAGTTGCCAAGATTAAAATTAGTTGCTTCTGTAGATACAGAAGATCCCATAAGTGGAGAACCCTAAGCAGAAACTAGATAATCATTTGCCAGGGAAGTTTGAAAACAGAGCTTCTTCATCATTTTGATGTCTTGAACCCCTTTGGCAATCTGCTGAAGTTTCTTTCAGGATACTGTTTTTAAATTCCTAAAGTAAAATACATAAAATCACAAAAGAAACAAATTATAATGAAATGTAGTTTACAAATAAACAGGATCCATAACCCATATTAAGAACCCTGTTCCAGTGGTACTTATTAAAGAAAAATCTTCCAGCAAGAAATGGCAAAACACTTGCTAGAGATATTTTAGAGACAATTCCACTCAGGTTCACATTGGCTAATAAATCTTTGAAGGTCTTTCAAACTGTGAAATTGTACTATGTTAATCCCAAGATATTTCTCTTTGAAATGTTTTATTTGTGAAAAAAAGAATACAACCACTTCTTTAGAAGCTATCTTTTAATAGCACAGCCTAATAGTTCTAAAGATCAATTAAGACAATGTATGCAAAGTGGTTTGTAAATATGAAAGCCTTTATACATGTAAGTTATTATGATTATGATTATTTCACATTTTCATAGAGAACTTATTTAAGGAATGATATGGGTCTTAATGGCTGCTAATGATCGAATTCTTACCTGAGGGGTGAGGGCTGCTAAGAATGTTGGCAGTCTTGTGTGGGATGAATAATTCCAATCAAGTGATGAAGTAGAAGAAATCGGAGAATAATTGAAGTCCTGTGTCAGCTATTGAATAAGCAAAAAAGAATGTTTCCTTGGGTAGATTACATTCTTAACAAGTAACAGAGTGGGAAAGAACATGGATTATCTTACTGGAATCCAGAATTTGGGATGGAAACTCCCAGGAAACTGGAGTCCTGAAGCATACCATGTTCTGGAAAAAGTTTCTATTGGTGGAAGTGATATCTCAATAAAAGAACATTTCTCATCTGCTATGACCCCACCAGGCCTCTGAATCCTGCTGCCACAAAAGGAGAATTTTTCAGGGCTTTGTTGCTGCTGTGGTGATAGTTCTTTGTCTTATTGGTGAAGACTGTCAAAGAGAATTCTTGAGGTTTTGTTTTTGTTTTTTTATCTGCTGTCTTTTTTTATATGGCCTATAATGGATAAAGAGGGGCTCTTAACCATTTTCTGGACTTGCTGAAAGACAAGTGTCCTACAGTATAGTAGCTCAAATGACAGAAATCAGTAAAGAGCTATAGAGGGCAGAGCCTGGCACCACCTCCTTTGGAGGAGAATAAATTACAAAGGTATATACTCCACAGAACCATGAACTGTCCATAGAACATAAAGACAGAATCATAGGCTCATATAAAAATGGATATAGAAATAAGAGGAAAATTAGAGATTTTGAAATTAACCCTTTTTTACCAATAAGAAAAATGAGACATAGAAATGAGGAATCATCTAACTTGAAAAAAATAGTCAGCCACAGACTTACTATTCAAACATGGATTCTGTAACTCAATGTGTGATGTTCTTTCCATTGTAACAGTGGTTTACAATTTTCATATTTTAAAAATGACATTATTGTCATAAGAAGGAAGGCAAAAGAAGTCAGGCTAGAAGAAAACAAGCATTTGTTAATACTTACTGTTTGCCAGACTCTATGCTAAGTACTTAGAAAATACCATCTTATTTAATCTTCATAATAACCTTGAAAGATAGGTGCCAATATTATCCCCATTTTACAGTTGAAGAAACTTATGGACAGAGATTGACATAATATTAAAAAAGTTGACCTGGATCATACAGCTAGTACGTCAGAGAATAGATCTGAATGAAGATCTTCTTGATTCCAAGTCCAGTGCTCTATCCATTGTAAAACTTAGTAATATTGGTTTTTTTTTAACTTTAGCACATTTTGAATATAAAATATTTCAAAGCATTTCTGATATTCCTACTTATTTTTAACTACTATCTGCCTATTTTGACTTAGAAGAGGAGTAACAGGAAAAAAATGCATTTCATAAAATAATATTTATCAACAATAAGGAAAATGTTTCTTTGTTTGATAAGGCAAAAAACTATTCTGTAAGCCATGTAACATGTTTTGTGTGGGTGATTCTGCTTATAAGGTAGTGGGCAACCAATAATGTCAAAATTCCTTTGAGGGGTTAGTCCTGCCTGAGTTTTTAGTAGCTTTTGCTTCAAACACTTGTTGAAATTAGTAATAAAGGTCTCTCTCTCTCTCTCTCTCTCTCTCTCTCTCTCTCTCTCTCTATATATATATATATATATATATATATACATATACATATAAACACATATATTATCCTATCTGCTAATAGATTCTCCTATTTGTGGAAACTTATGTTGCCTAGGAGTACATCAGTTTTTCTATTTTGCTTTAAGAAGTTTCCAGCTGGAATGAAGACCTACTCCTTCCCTTATGCCTCAATCCTACTGCATCATGGTGAGTCTCCTAGATATCTACAATAATAAAAATATCTTCCTAAATCTCTATCTTTCAACCTCATTAATCACAAAAGACAAAGTTTAAGTGGTCCCTGATTTTTTTTAACATTAAGAGAATGGGAGAAAGGAGAAACAAGTTCATGGGTAATAACAATGATGGTAAAAAAAATTTAAAGAACAAATAATTATTAAATGGTGACTTGAGTCATGTATAATAAAGTGTTGCCTTCTTACCTAAGTTCTACATCTCTGCTAGAGAAGGGAAGAAGTAGAAATTAGTCTACCAGTCTAGCAGAAATAGGAAGTTCCAAGATTCCTTTAACAGGCAAGAGGTGGAGGAAGTTCTCTCTGACTGATCAGCCTGCTACAGCATAGGGAAAGACTTGCAAAATCATGGAACAGTGGGAACAAGAGAGCTGGCCTGAAGATGGAGGATTCACTGCACTGTTTGGCCACTGCCTTTCGTCCCCATCTGTAGAAATTGGTATGAAATATATTCAGGGAGATAGTTAATACATAAAGATGAAGCTCAAGACTGGAATAGATTGATACAATCTGATGTCTGGCTTCCCTATTCAGAGAATAGAAGAATGATCATATCTGCATCACCTGCATGAATGCTAGGGGAAGGGCAGGAAGACCATAGAAGCAGTGTCACAGCTAAGCTATCTGACCTCCAATTGCCAAGGTGGATATCAAGCTAGAATTGTAGCTACTTGCCCCCATCTGCTCCAGGGGTATAAACTGATTTGGAAGGAAAGATATTTCCATGATCATTCTTGATGGGGAGGGTGTCCTTAATTTACAGTTGACAGCTCAGTTTTTGCCCCACAAAATACTTATTACACAAAAGATCATCACAAAGAACAAAAACAAACAAAAAATTATCCAAACAAATCAACATATAGGAATTTGAGAAGATTAGAATATATTAAAAAAACTGCATAAGAATGAATGAGCTTTTCAGTCTGGAACATCATGGAACAGACTCCCACTTGTCTACAGCTCAGAGGACTGTAGCCTTGATATTCAGTCTTTCTTCACTACCTTTAAAGAGGTCCTTTCTCCACTTCTCTCCCCAAAGAGTCTGGAACCAATTAAGTCCTTTATGCAGATATATAATTTTATGCTCAGCATTTTATTAGCCAAGAAAGATCATGTCTCCTACAAAAAAAAAAATGCTAAACCTGACACAAGACTGTCCTTCACAGAGTCACTCCCAAGCCCATTAAAGCAAAGGAGCCATACTAGCAATATGAATGATCATGTGGTTTTTCTCAATCATAAGCTCTAAAACCAGTCCCACCAAGTCTAAATTCTGAGATTATTGCATGTTGGTGCACTCTGTGATGGAATCTGTTTGAGTAGTATACATCCAGAGCCAAAATGTGATAAAATTTCTAGGTTTGAATACTTGTTTCAATGCACTATCACAACAGAAGTCTGTTAACTGCTCCTGTTTAGATGGAGTAAGATCAAATGTTTTGTTTCTTGCCTAATATTATCATTTTGGTTCCTTATACATTTAAATTTAGAAATATCCTCAATCAGCATTTATTAGCGTGTGCCAGAGACTGTATTAAGTATTGGGGAAACAACATTTCTCTTCAAGAACCTCATGTTCTAACAAAGAAGTTAACACTCACATGTATAAGTATTTATACATACATGCATACACAATATGTCATATACATATAGGTTACACATGTGTATATGTGTGTATATATACATATGTATGCAATATGGATACAAAGTAATTATATATAAAGCAAATGCAAAGTGATTTAAGAAGAATGTACATTAGCTACTGGGGGGAGGACATGTAGACCATGGCATTTGAGCTAGACTTGAAGGAAACTAGGACTTCTGAAAGCAAGTTAAGAAGAGAAGAAAGAACATTCCAGGGATTGTGGGTAACTAGTACAAAAGCACAGAAACAAAAGATGGAATATTGTGGGCATAGAACAGTAAATAAACCAGAATGACTAAATCATAGAGTGAATAGAAGGGAGTAACATATAAAAAGACTATAAAGATTAGAAGAGACTGGTTTATGAAGAATTTGTCATGTCAACATCTATATTTGACCCTACATGTAATAGGGAGCCACTGGAGGTTATTTAATGAGGGAGGGGATAAAAAAGGGGAGCCTGGAGATAATAGCAAAACTTCATTTTAGCAAATACATTTTTATAGTCATATATAAAGTGGATTAGAATAGGGAAAAGCATGAGATAAAGTGACCAAATAACAGGTTCTTGCAATAGTCCAGGTAAGAAGTGAAGATCTAAAATAGGGCATTGGATATAAGAGTTGTGATGAGGTAGAAGTATTTTTAAATAAAATGACAATTGCTTCTGTGGACCAATCCGTGATCAATAAGATATTTATATTCTGTTTAATTTGCAGCCTATTCTTTACTTTAAATGAACATTATATCAAAACTGTTATTTGCTAAGTCTATTAATAATAAATAATATTATTATTTAAATAAATAAATAAAATAAAATAAATAATAATAAGAGACAGACCCTATGATTACAGAAAGTCCCTTTATCAATTCAAGTGAGTACCTTCTTTGCAATTTATAGAGCAGCCTAGAAGAACCCTAGTTGTCTCTGTAACTCAAGTATTCCTAAATTCAACATCAACTTTACATCCATTAAAGCATACTGTTCTCACGGTATTCTATCTTATTTTCCATAGCTCAACATTTTCACAAATACAGTCACTTACTTCTCTGGATTATAATATAACTTGACTACTTTGTAATGATTTATTTAAAGATCTCAATTTTTTAATTCAGCAAATATGTATATTTCAGGAAGAAATTTTGTTATAAAATGAATTTGCCACATATTTATTATTACCACTTAGTAAAAATAGCACTTTCTTTTTTTAACTGAAATATCTTTCAGGGTGAGAAGGTCACTAAGTCTCACAATAATGTAAAAGGTCTCTAAGCTCTGCCCCTGCGTTATCATGCAATTTTTTACAATTATCTTTTTTAATAGACTTATTTTTAAAAAGTTGATTATCCTTATAAAAATTTGAAAAATTATGTCAGATAGTGGTGTCTAAGTCAAAAACAGATCCCTTTTGGCCATATATCTTTTGTCTTTTGATTCCTGGAATCAACTGGATTTAAGTGAGGTAGAGTTGCATGAAATCCTTGGACCTCCCTCTCTCTTCCAGAGATGTTGAAGTCCAAAAGCAGTACAGATTCAAGATTGTTGGTGATGGCTTGAGATGCAGGGGATAACCTTGGTGTCTTCTATGTTTTACCAAGTTCTAAGTGCTTCCCAAGCACTTGCCTCAGCTTCCTTCATGGTAGTCTGAACAAATTGTTCTCACCTATCCCTATAAATGGGAAAGTCACACACACACACACACACACACACACACACACACAAAATCACAAATTAACATTATTTGTATTTTATTGAATTATATTTTAATATGGTTTAGTGCCAGAGATTATATGCTTATATTCTCATTGCATGCCTAAACCAGTGAACATTTTATAGTATTAAAGTTTGATTTTGGAAAGGAACATATAGAGTATCTAGTTTAGTCTCCTCATTGTACAAAAGAGGAAGTTGAAACAAAGAGAAACAGAAATATTAAATGATTTTCCTAGGGTCACCCAGCATTCCGGTGGCTCAGGAGATAAGTTGAGCCTAGATCATATTAACTCCCAGTCCAGTGTCTTGTTCACTATGCCATGCTAGATCTTTATTCATTTCCAATTATACCTTTTGCTTTATTCACTTGCAATGTAAAAAAGAAGACTTTAGTTTCTTCATTAATAGATCAAAAGTATCTTCTAGAAAATGGCCCTTCTCAATGTATTATCTGCAGATAAAACTATTCAAAGAAATTTTTGCATCTATTGCGCACTATGGCTTTGAAGTAAATGTATGGGGTTTTGTGTGTGTGTGTGTGTGTGTGTGTGTGTGTGTGTGTGTGTGTGTGTGTGAAAGCTATGCAATATTAGTGGTTAAACTGAATTGAGGTGGTAGTTTGTAGACCCATAAAATAGGAAGTGGGAACAGTTGGTAGGAACTGAGCCAAAGATGGAGAGGAGAATAATGGCAAATCTCACAGAAGAGGAAAAAGTAACACACCTGACCCTAAGTTAGTGGGCAACATCAATTATTTAATATAAGCAGTCTTGTAGTCACAGGCAATCTGAAAGAGATCACAGGGGACAAATGTGTCATTTGTTCATAACACTTTTGAAACCAACCCTGCATATATATCTTGGAAATGAACTCTATCAGGAAAACTTCCTGCAAAAAATTTTCCTAGTTACTAATTTCCAATTTAACCTTGACTTTGCTGAATTTGTCTTGCAAAAAAATTTTATTTTTAGGTAATAAAATTATCTATTTTTTCTTCTACAATTTCTACTTTTTGGTCATGAACTTTTTTTCCAAAGGTAGACCTAATTGATAATTCTTTCATGTTTCTCTCATTTGTTTATGATGAGACCTTTGGACAGATATGATAGATTAAGGGCTCAGAATTATATATATATATATATATATATATATATATATATATATATATATACATGTAGCCCATAAAAATTTGTTTTGTTTGTCTATGCATCTCTGTTTCAAGGAATTTGCTTTTATTTTTTCTTCTTCATAAAAGGCTTCTCTGGGGAAAGGACATCATGATTAACCAATAAATGTTTATTAAGCACATGTGGTAACCACTGGGAATATGGATATATAGCATGAAATTATCCCTACTCTAAATGAATTTCTAATTCTAAATAAGTATTCTAATGGAGAAGCAATACATACATATAAAATACATAAAATATAAATATAAAATAAATATACAGATTCACTTTATATACACACAAACATAAAACACATATGTAAATATAAGACCATTTAGAAGGAAAGTCAGTGACATTGGAGGGACTCACGGGAATCATTTGTGCAGAAGATGGCATCTACAACATTTTTTAATAGAAGAGAGAGACTCTATGAGGCACGCCTAAGGAACAAATCTATTGTAGGCATGGAAGATATGGTCAATGAAAAGAGAGAAAAGAGAACATTAGGAGTAAGAAACAAAAAAAAGAAATCAGTTTGGCTGGATTTCATAAATAACAGCAATGTGAATCAGAAAAATAGTTTTTTATATAGATCTCATCATTTTTACCTTTCTAAATTGTTATAAAAATCATTTCTTCAGAAAGGTACCCACATGTGCAAAAATGCTTGTGGCAGCCCTCTTTGTAGTGGCAAGAAACTGGAAACTGAATGGATGCCCATGAATTGGACAATGGCTGAATAAATTATGGTATATGAATGCTATGGAATACTATTTGTTCTGTAAGAAACGACCAGCAGGATGATCTCAGAGAGACTTGGAGAGACCTACATGAACTGAAGCTAAGTGAAATGAGCAGACCAGGAGATCATTATACAGGGCAACAAGACTATACGATGATCAGTTCAGATGAACATGGTTCTCTTCCACAATGAGATGATTCAAATCAGTTCCATTTGTTTAGTGATGAAGAGAGCCATCTACACAGAGAGAGGAGTGTGGGAACTGAGTTGGAGCACAACATAGCATTCTCATTCTTTCTGTTGTTATTTGCTCGTATTATGTTTTCTTTCTCAGTTTTTCTTTTTCTTCCTTCTTGATCTGATTTTTCTTGTGCAACAAGATAATTGTATAAATATGTAAATATATATTGGATCTAACATGTATTTCAACATATTTAACATGTGTTAGACTATCTGCCAGCTAGGGGAAGTGGTGGGGGGGAAGGAAAAGAAAATTTGGAACAAAAGATTTTCCAAGGGTCAATGTTGGAAAAATTATCCTTGCATATGCTTTGTAAATAAAAAGCTTTAATAAAAAAATGAAAATTATTTCCTCATGTAGCAAGAGTATCCTTTTAGGCATAAGGAGAGAATTATCTTTTACAAACAAGATCCCATAAAATATCACATTTTTGTCATCATACAACTGACTGACAAGTATAGAGAATACAAGATTTCTTTGTGCTTATTTTTTTGTTGTTGTTGATTATAAAAATGAATTTGATCTGATGGAGAAAAACCTTAATAGATCTCGTCCAACAAGGTATCACTCATATGTTGGTCATAATCACACAAGATTCCTTGAAAAGCACAACAGAGGAAACTTCATAGCATAACTTTTTATTGCATAATAAAAAAAGTAAAACAAAGAACAGAGAATGGGAAGTGTAAATGCTTGACAAAGGTATTTATTTAATGTTATTCTGGAGAATGCCTAGCTTGGGATACAAATTGAAAAGGGATCCCTAGAGATGGTAATAATATAATAATTTATGTTTATGCAATGCTTTAGGTTTTGCAAAGTGGTTTACATATATTATCAAAATGATTCTGAAAACTAGGTGCTCTAGACATCAACACTCAAGTTTTACAATCAATAAGCGTTTATTAAGCATTTAGCTATATGTTAGCCACTGTGCTAAGAGGTAGAGAAACAGAAAAACAAAAGTAGTCTATATCCTGAAGGAGCTCCTACTATAGAGTAAACTTGTAAACAACTACAGGTATATAGGATTTCTGCAGAGCTCATGAAAAGTGATCTCAGAAAAATATATGATGGCAGCCTGAAAGGACAGGGGAAGGCCTCCAGAAAGAATCTGAACTGAATCATGGGAGGAAGACAGGGAAACAAATATGTTGATAAATTGTAGTGGATGGAGAGTAGTAGCTTTCATCATAGTGCAGAGAGTGCTAGACCTAGAGTGCAGAAGTCCTCAGTCAAAATTAGATCTCAGATTACTAGTTGTGAGACCCTGGGCAAATGACTTAATCCTGCTTGCCTCGGTTTTCTCATCAGGAAAATGAGTTGAAGAAAGAAATGGCAGACCAACCTAATATCCTATGCCAAGAAAATCCTAAATGGGTCATAAAGAATTGAATACAACTGAAATGACCGAACATCAGAAAACAACAAAAATAGAAGATTAAAGAAGTAGGAAAGGACCAATTATGAAAAACTTTGAATGCTCATCTAAAAAGTTTGTATTTGATCTCAGAAGTAATAAGGATCAGAGTTCAATGAGTGAAGTAAAGTAGTAAACATGTAAATCTAGGAAAATCACTTTAGTAGCAGAGAATGGATTGAATTGCAGAGAGACTTGAGCCAGGGAGACTAATTAGAGGCTATTCAGCTAAGAGATGATAAGGACATGAACAAGAGAAAGCCATGTGAGTAGAGAAAAAGAGGATACAGGTAAGTGATGTGAAAATAGTAACACAGTTTGGCAAAAAATAAGCTGTTGGAATAGTAAGAGTGAAGAGCAGAGGATGACATTGAGCTTGCAGACCTGGTTGACTTTTAGGATGGTTGACAATCATATGGACATTCAAAGGAGGGGAGAGATTTGCAGAAAAGATAATAGTTTTTGTTTGTTTGTTTTTAAGTCTAAAATACCCATGGGACCTTCAATTTGAGAGGCCAAATGACTTGCTTATGATCACAAAGGCTTCCTCACTTCAAGTCAAGTACTCCATTATACATTTACCTCCTGGCAGTGAAATAATTATAATATTGAGCTGGTTGCATTAAGTGCTTGAATATTGCTGAAATTTCTAAGTGAGATTCAAAATTTTTTAATTTTTCTTGTTAATCCTGAGGCAAATGGGGTTAAATGACTTGGCCAGGGTCTCACAGCTAGGAAGTGTCAAGTGTCTGAGGCCAGAATTGAACTAAGGTCCTCCTGACTTTGAGGCTGTTACTCTATCCACTGCAGCAACTAGCTGCCCCTGAAATTCATAATTATTTAAAAGAATTCAGCATCTTCACACAGCAAGAACTAAGTAAATTCGGGCTATAAACTGTCCAGACTGTCTTGCACTATAAGATGAACACTCATTACAGCCAGTTCTTTAGCTCTTATATTTTTTGACAAACTAGATAGACAAATGAACATGACTCAGAATTAAAGAAGAGAAGAAAAATTGAAGGGAAATGAATTTGGAAAAATTGAATGCAAAAAAGAAAAAGGAAAATTAAGTAAATTCAGTATCATAGTTATTAAAAGCCTAATCTTTCAGAATCAAAAGTTCTTCTCATTCCTTATTTTACAAGCAATTAGCTAATTTTTGTAAGATTGATTTGTCTTGAATTCAGGTTGTTCTATTATTTCAAACTACGTAAACTTTATTGTACGTTAACACTTGAATAGGCCAAATAATGTTTGAGCGCCTACACGTAGATAATTAGCTTTCACACTGAAATCACATTGAAATTGTACAGTGCTTTTAAAGGTCTTAAATTCTTTGGCAAAGCAATGGTTTATCAATCTAACATCAACATTCCTCTGGCAATATCCTATGACTTTGACATAGCCACAGGAAACAACTTGGTCTCAATGAGAGAACACTTTGGAGTCAAGAGGACCAGAGCTCAGATCCTTCCTTTAAAATTTTGTGTGTAATCTTGGACAAGTCATTTCAATGCAGTTTCTTTTTCTATAATATAAGGGGGTTAGCCTTTAAAGTCTCTTCCAGCTGTATTTCTGTGATCCTCTGAGTCATAAAATACTACTACCCAAAGAGCTGTAGATTCCCAAAAAGGCAATAGATAGATGTATGATGAACATAAGCAACTTGCAACATAACAACAATGATGAATTGGGAAAAATTAGAGGCCAGAAAAGATCTAATTCTTCCAATGGGGGGCATGCTCAGCTCATAGTATGAGCTGTATGGTATGGGATTCCCCAAATTAAAGATAACAATCTTGCTAACCTTGCCAAGCAAGCTAAAGTGTGAGGGTCTCAATAGTCATCACAGCTTCTTATTTCCTTGGGAAAGTGATCTTTGAGACAAACTATTTATTAAAGAGATTGTAAGTATAGCCAATATGCTTTTTATATGTAAAGTTGATGAGGGGAACCGGGAAACTCTAAAGCTCTTTGAAGGAGAAATTCTCCTTGAACCCTGGGTCTTTGAGACCTGCTCCAGAGAATCGAGATAAAAGCTGTTTATCTAGGTGGGGCTAGTTAAGTCTGGAACTGGAGAATTCCAGCCCTATTGAATTCAGATTCCAGCTCAAACTCCACCCACCAGCCCCCATCAAGAGCAAACCCCATCTTATAACCAAGGCTTCTATTATAAAAAGAGCCAATTTTAAGCTCAGTCCTTGCAGAGGACCTAATATTCCATCCCTGGCATAGCAGCAACCTCTGCCTGCTGAAATGGTATTCTTTTTCAGCATTACCCCCTCTTTTATCTTTTTTTCTCACCTATTTCTCTAACAAGACTTTATACCTCTCTGTCAGGATTTCTCTACTAGAAACTTTACTTCTCTGTCAGGATCTTGCCATTAAGGAATTCAGTCTTTCTATTCATGTATAGCAAAGGCTGACTTCCCAATGTCAATAATAAACTTCTTTTTATCAGTCTAGGTTGGGAAATTCCTTTACGAAGAACCTCTGCGCAGCCAGAAGGGGATTCTCATAGCTCCCTGCCATGCACCACGATCCTAAGGGGATTTGGGGGAGCCAAACTTCTTCATTTGGTTCCCTGAACACTGAACCTGCCAGTAACCTCATCATTTAACTCCCTGATTACCCAGAACCCTAATCTCATCATTTAACTCCCTGACCCCTCTAACCCTAATCTCATCAAAGTGAACTTTACAACTAGCCACAAAAGGCTAATTGCTTTCAAAAAGAAACCCCTGTTAAAGATTATTAAAAAGGTAGGACATTTATATTGGAAATAGAAGTTTCTCTGAGCCAAATTTATAAAGCTAAGAGGCAATATCTAATTGATAAATAGTCAACGGATGTGAACAGGCAGTTTTCAAAAGAAGAAATTAAGACAATTACCTGTTGTTCAGTCTTTTCGGCTGTAGTTGGCTCTTCATATACTCATTTGGGATGTTTTTGGCAAAGATGCTGGTTTGTTATTTTCTTCCCCACTTCATTTTATAGATAAGGAATTGAGGCTTAAGTGATTTGCCCAGGATTAATGACTAGTAAGAGTCTGAGGCTAAATTTGAACTCACTAAACATAAATCTTCCTGATTCTAAGCCTAGTGTTCTATACATTTACTGCATCACTAGATGCATGCTGCAAGCTGTTGATACTCATATGAAAAAATGTTCTAAGTCACAGCTGATAAGAGAATGCAAAGTAAAACAATTCTGGAATATCATTTTACATCTATCACATTGGTTAACATAATAGAAAAGAAAATGAAAAATGCTGAAGGAGATGTGGAAAAACTGGGACACCAATTCATTGTTGATTGAGTTGTGAACTGATTGCCCATTCTGGAGTACAATTGAGAATTAAACTCAAGGGCTAGAAAACTGGCATACCTTCTGAGGCAGCAAAACCACCATTAGGTCTGTATACCAAAGGGATCAATGAAAAAGGGAAAGGAAGTATTTGCAAATTTATATATATATGCAAAGCAGCTAAGTGGCACAGTGGATAGAGCACTAACTCTGAAATCAGGACTACAGGAATTCAAATTTGGCCTCAGACTCTTAATATCTCTGTAGCCCTGGAAAAGTCCCTTAATCCTGTTAATCAGTTCTTCATCTATAAAATAAACCAGAGAAGGAAATAGCAAACCACTTCAATATCTCTGCCAAGAAAACCTAACATGGATTAAAGCAAGACTGAAAATAACTCAATAACAAAATAAATTTGCAGCAACTCTTTTTGTAGTGTCAAAGAATTGGAAACTGAGGTGATACAACTGGGGAATGGTTGAACAAGATGTGGTATATGATTGTAATATAATATCATTGTGCTATAATAAGTGAGAAGGGTAGATTTTTTTTTCCTGAAACTTGTAAAGACCTATATGAACTCACTCAAAATGAAATGGACAAAACAAGGAAAGTGTTACACACAGTAACAGCAGCATAGTAAAGATCAACTATGAAAGTATTAGTTACTCTGATCAAGACAAGGATCCAAGACAATGCCAAAGGACCCATGATGAAAAATGCTATCAACCTCTAGAGAGAGAGAGAACTGATAAATTCTGAAAGCAGATTGAAGCATAACTTTCTTTTTTTCTTTTTTCATCCAAGTTTTCTTTTGTAACATAGGTTTTACATGACTTCACAAGTGTAATTGATATGAAATTGCTTGCCTACTTAATGCAGGCCTAGAAGGAGGAAGATAATTTAAAACTAAGAATTTTAGGAAAGGAATGTTATATATTCGATTACTTGCCATCTAGGAGAGGGGGTGTAAGAAGGAGAGGAAATTGGAACACAAGGTTTTGTAAGGGTTAATGCTGAAAAATTATCCATACATATGTTCTGAAAATAAAAAAGCTTTAATAAAAATTGTTAACAATTTCTTTACATATAATTGGGAAATTACTAATGAAATAATTTTTTTTAGAAAAGGAGAATTTTTCAGTATATTTTAAAAAGAAAGATAGTTAGCTAGCCAGATTGATGGATAGATTGACAAAAACAGGAATAGACATAGATATGATGTTAAAGTTCCTGGTGCTTTCACAATTGCATCTCCCAAAACCAAATAATTGGAACCTATTAGATTAAATGTAAAAAAAAAAAAAAAAAAAAAAAAAAAACAACTCTGGAACCCAAGAGATCAGAGGAATATGTCTTAAATGGATTGAATGTTGTTCCATATAATGAAAGTTGTCTCCTCCATTAGAAAAATGAGCTCCTTGAGAGCAGGGACTGTCTTTTACTTTTCCTAGAGTGTTCAGCTCCTGACACATAGCAGGCACTTAATAAATGTTTGTAGACTTAGAGAACATTCATTTGACAGCACTGGATGAGCTTTAACAAAAGTATTAAGACAGTTACATATTATTAAATTCTCCATTTATGACTCTTTTGAACTCTTTTGAAGTATAATCATCCTTATGATTATTGATCTAATGAGGTCTTTGTTTTTTAATTTATTTAATAAATTGCCTTTATATTATATTTAATAAATTATCTTACAAAATATAACTGTAATAGTTACATTCAAAACAAATTTTTATTGCATTTTTTTTATTTATTTGAGTTCTAGTTTCTCTCCTTTATCCCCATCCACAATTAAGAAACCACTTGTGGAGTTACACAAAACATTTCCATAAAAATCAAGTTCTGAATAAAAACAGATTTTCCACCCAAATAAAATAAAAATCCTGAAGAAAAAACTAAATTAGAAAGAGACAGAGACAGACAGACAGACAGACAGACAGACAGAGACAGAGAGAGACAAGATGCTTCAATCTGTATTCAGACACAATCAGTTCTTTTTTTTTTTGGATATGGATGGAATTTTTCATCATAAGTTCTTCAGAGTAGTTGTGGATGATTATGCTACTAAGAATAGCAAAGTAATTCATAGATGGTCATCCCAGAACATTGCTATTACTCTGTAAACAGTACATTTCAATTTGCTTGAGTTAATGGAGGACTTTGCAGAAGTTTCTTTTTTTTTTTTTCTGAGAGCATCCTGCTCATCATTTCCCATCGAACAATAATATCCCATCATAAACACACACCGTAGTTTATTGAGTTATTCCCCAATTGTTGGGCATCCCTTCATTTTCCAATATTTTTGTTCAGAGAAGAGACTTGCTAGAAATATTTTTTTAATATATAGGCTCATTTTCCTTTTTTTTTTGAATCTCTTTTGATATTCATGCCAAGTATCAGTATTGTTTGATCAAAGGATATGCATGAATTTATAGCCCTTTGGGAAGATATCTTTTGATTATTTATCAATTGGGACATACTTATTATTTTTTTTATAAATTTGACTCAATTCCCTCTATATTTGAGAAATAAGGGCTTATCAGAGAAACTTGCTTCAAACTTCATTCTACAACTGTAGAATGTACATTTATTCAAAAAAAGGAAAGACAAAAGAGAAAGAGAGAAAGACAGACAGAGCATGCAGGGGGGAAAAAAGGAAAGAAGGAAGGAAGGAAGGAAGGAAGGAAGGAAGGAAGGAAGGAAGGAAGGAAGGAAAGAAGGAAGGAAGGAAGGAAGGAAGAAAGGAAGGAAGGAAGGAAGAAGGAAGGAGGAAGGAAGGAAAGAAGGAGGAGGGAGGGAGGGAGGAAAGAAGGAAGGAAGGAAAGAAGAAAGGAAGAAAGGAAGGAAGGAAGGAAGGAGAAAGAGAGGAAAACAGGGAGAGAGGGAAGGAAAAAAGGAGGGAAGGAGGGGAGCATGGAAGTAAGGTAATACTCAACATCTTCCTTTCCCCATCTCTCCCCATGTCACATCTCTCTGAATCCCAATGGCTTATTTAAGTTCTGGGATGATGATGTGCTTAAGAAGAGAACCCTATAGCTGTTTATTATATACGGAGAAGCCAATATAAATACACAAAGAACCTGTGTGTTTGGGGCTTAAACTTTTGGCTTTTCTGAATTTATACTATATAGTCTCTTGTAGGAAGATTTGAAAAATCAGTATTGAGACTGGAAATTACATAAATTATACTTTGTAACAACTCATAGACCTGGTTCTCTGCCCAGTCCAGAACTAATGCTATTATTTGCTTGTTGTCCCTCAAGGATGGCAATTAGAAGCTCCCTGTGGACTCCTGGGTAGTAGAGCAGTCTCTCCAAATCTTCTAGGAATATTGCCTTGCTTAGAGTGCATAGGATCATTTATATATATTTCTTAGTGGAATATTTATTCTATTTCATGTAAGTATATCTTAGAGAAAATGTATAATTTATTTTGTAAATGAAGAATTGCAAGGAAAGGAACAATAAAGGCTCATCAGAGAGATAATGTGTCTGGGAAAGGAGGTGCTCTGGCACGTGGTGAGAGTAAACTATAACTGGATGAGCAGTTCATCTGATTAGAAGATGCTTTTTTTCAAGGAAAAAGAAGATTGGGTCACAAATGGGACCTATTTTGAGGGGGGGAAGGGAATATTTTTACATTTAATTTTTTTCTCAATTACATGTAAACTAAAATTTAAATCATTTGGTTTTTAAAAATTTTTGAGTTACAAATTTTCTTCTTTCCTTCACCCCTTCCTTTCCTTGAAATGGCAAGCAATTTGATAGATTGTACAAATGCAGTAATGCAAATCATATTAAAAAAAAACAACAAAACAAAAACAAAAACAAACACCAAACAATACAAAAATAAAAAGTTTTTTTTTTAAGTATGCTTCAATCTGAATTCAGACTCAATCTTCTCAATATTATTTTTATAAGTCTTTTGGAATTGTCTTAATCATTGTGTTGCTGAAAATACCTAAGTCATTCAAAATTGATCATTGCACAGTACTGACTATTGCTGTCACTGTATATATGTGATGTCACTGTATGTCTCCTGGTTCTGCTCATTCCAACTTATGCAAATAAGTTAGTAAGAATCATCCCAGGTTTTTTGAAAGTGTCTTGCTTATTATTTCTTACTGCACAATAGCATAATCATACAACACAACCTGTTCAGCTATTGCTCAACTGAAGGACATCCAGGGAGGGAAAATTAAAAATAGTGAGTTTGGAGTTGCACTATTTTGCTTTTTTTTTTCCTGAGGCAATTGGGGATAAGTGACTTGCCCAAAGTCACACAGCTAGGAAATATTAAGTGTCTGAGATCAAATTTGAACTCAGGTCCTCCTGACTTCAGGGCTGATGCTCTATCCATTGTGCCACCTAGCTGCCCCAGTCTCTCTATTTTTAAAGATGACAACAACATAATTTATTTTTAGAAGAATATATGTTAAATAACATTATATGTATTGGAAACTTAGATAACAGATTCTGACTATAAAATTGAGAATATTATATCTTCATTGGTTTAAGATTGGAAAAGGAGTATGATGAGGCTGTATAATATCACCCTATTTATTTAACTTGAAGGTAGTATAATTAATCATTAATTCAACACAAAGAAATTAAATCAAACTATTTACTGGAAAGTCAAATGTTGAAGCTGAAATATTTGGGCCACATAATGAGAAGAGAGAACTCACTGGAAAAGTCCCTGTTGTTAGAAAAGATTTAAGGCCAAAGGAAAAGGGGATAGCAGAGGCTGAGATAGATAGCTAATGTGGAAATAATGAACATGAACTTAACCAGAATTGGGGAAGTTGGAGAATAGAAGGGACTAATGTATTATGGTCCATGGGGTCTTGAAGAGTCAGATACCACAAAGTGACCAAACAACTTATATGTAAACTTATGCAAATTTATGCTAATTTATTATTGGCTGGGGAATAGTATGTTGAATTCAAGCAATATTTTTAAGGGCCTGATATTGGCAAAGGTAGGTGCAAGTAGTATAAAGAGAAGAAAAATGGCAAACAGTCCCTTCCCTCCTAGAGCTTACTTTCTATTGGGGGATACAATTTGTAAACCAATAAATAAAGACAAAATAATTCGAGAAGAATGGGGGCATGGACAATTAGAAGGACCAGGAAAAAGGTCTAGAACAAACGTCTGCCTGAATTGAGCTTGAACAAGCTAAGATTCATAGGAGTAGAGAAAAGACATTTCATGAGGAGCTAACCTTCACAAAGTCAAACCTTTAGAGATAGGACAGGAAAAGTAACAAATTTGAGAAGCAGAATGAAAACTAGTTGGCTAGAATGAGGAAAGTATAAAGTAGGTCTGGAAATGAAGAATGGAAACAGATTGTGAAAAGTTTTTGAATACTATTTTGAGGAATCTGTACTTTATTATGGAGACACAAGGGAGTCGCTAAAGATTTTGGAACAGTGAAAAGACACAGACCCTTGATTTAGTTAGTTTATTTTGGCAGCTATATGGAGACTGGATTGGAAAGGGAAGGATCTGGAAGTAGTGTATCAATTCAGAAGGTTTTTGCAGTAGTCTGGATTAATGATCAGAAGAGTTTCAACAAGGATTATAACTATATTAGTGTAGATAAAGGGATGAATAGGAGATGTTGTGGAGGTAAAAATTATAAGTTCTTTACAATTTATTAGGTTCTGGGTATAATAATAAAACTTGTTAGAATTTTGCTAAATAGACTAAACAAGAAGGTAGAAAATCTTGTCTAAATAGATGCTAAGCAAAGGTACAAGATCACTATGTTCCTATCTTTTGCTACTGAAAATGTCATCCCATTAGTTTTCCCCCAGGAGAAACTCATTAAGAAAAATATTCCTTAAGGAGAAAAACTTAAGAAGTTCTGGAACTTGCAAGCTATAAGAATTAGCCCAACTACTTTCTACTTGGATAGTATCCTACCTATCTAAAGTTTGGCAAAATATACTACTCCTCCAAGCATCAGCTTTAGTTCAAGGTTCTCCATGAAGTATTCCTATTCTGATCTCCCAGAAAGCTCTTCTTTCTCCAACCTCCTATTACATGAAGACTCAGCACAATATTCCACTTAATATTGATTGTGCACTATCTTTTCTCTTCAACTAGATTAAAACTCCTTGTAGGCATAATCTCTCATACTTCCCTTTATGTCCATCTCCCAACAAGGTTAAGTCAATCCTGGGCACATAGCCAACATTCAACAAATGCTTGTTCATTGATTGTCAGAGCTAGCACATCTAAAATTTTTGAATGGCTCTAAATATCTTATCTTAAATGGCACTATCCATCTCTACTTTCACCTATCTGTAGATGAACTAATTTCAATAGATGTGTCATATAAAAATAGTGCAATACAGACACAGATATTTAAAATATTTGGTATTTACTATGTAAATGGTTTCACACAAAATCTGGTATGTAGTAGGCGTTTATTTGTTGAGTTTGTTGAGTTTAAAATTTTACATGAAAGTTTATTTTCTTTATTTAACTCTCATTATTTGGTGAACTCCTAAAGGGCAGTTAACCAAGTATCATTTACTTTCAAATGCTATTTAGTGCCATAGATCATATTAAAGAAAAGCTGCAACATGACAAAATATACTAGAGGCCTGATCTAACATTGCTAGTCTTGAAACAAGTGTAAGTATCTTCTCTAGAAACTAACATTAATAAAAGAAGTCACTCAAGGATAAAAATATTGTTATATTTCAATTTGTGTAATGCAAATGAGAAAAAACAAATTTTTAAATGGAAGTTATATTAATAAAAATGGAGCATTGTAGACAGCACTTAGAGATTTTTACATTTCATTTTAAGATTACAAGTCTTACAAAGAAGCATTCTTTAAAATTATAGTGCTTATTAATTTAAAATAACCATCAATTTAACAGCACAGCATAAACCTGGCCAAAAAAAAAAAGCACCACTTTATCTTTCAAAAGTAGTGTACCATAATTATCCATCCATTCATATTATTAACAGAAGAGCAATTTACCAAATGGAAATGATTACATAACACAAGGGAAAAAAAACCCTAAGCTAGTCAGAGTGCAAACTCTTTCCATAAAATTATTTCAACTGATCTTTATTGTCAAAAAACATTTAAAAGCACTTTTAATTAATGTCCTTGACAATGCTATACCAGCTTGTATCTTGTATCCAATACATAAAAAGACATGCAATATTTTCTTCACACAATTAATCAGAACACATTTTTATATTTTGAAAGTTATGATCGTACAGAAATGTTATCTGTTATAGAAAACAGTGATTTTAATATAGAAAACAGTCATGTTTTACAAGTATTTTCCAGAAGTGTTATAACTGTGTTGATGAAGTTAGTAAATTTCACTGCTTAAAAATTACTGCATTACTGCTGCTGAATTAAACTCTCCAATTTTAAATACAGTTTCTCAGAAAGTTCTTAATTATTTCCGAAGGAATAGTGCAATAAATATCCTCACTCCCAATTACTGCTCCAATGTATCTACAATATCAACAGCAGTTGTTTAACTGGCAACTTCAAATTTAATGTTTTGGTCCGTTAGCTTGATTCTAACAGAAGACCCTCAAGAAATTTAACCCATGAAATCGTCAAAAGTTCCATTTTACTTTTACTTCATTTCAAAATATAATACCACTTGAGGTTGTCAAAAATAGTTTCTGTAGAAAACTGGTCTTGGCCTTGCACAAATAAAATTAGTTTAGGCTTTATTAAAAAAAAAAAAAAAAGATGTCAATTCTGTACAAAATGAGGCAGGGTTTATCGTCCAGATCAAAATCTAGTTTAGAAGATTAATGTGAGCCAAGACTGTCAGGAAAGGAGGTGGGGGAGAGGTACCCTATTCAAAAGCAAATACCAATTCACAAAAATGACTTTTCACCAGTCTAAATGTAGATTCTGTCCCCATTTACAGTCTGTGGTCTCCTTGTAGAAGACGATCTAGAAAAGGGGCAGAAAAGACTTGATTCCCCGCTCCCCTCCCCGGGAGGGAGAACAGGAAAACAGCCCGCGAGGAAGGGGAGGAGCAGGAGGGCATGGGCGCTGTTATATGCCAATGCTTTTCAAATCGCAGAGCAGGGTTCCCTGAGTGGTCTGGGGGCTCTGGCCGCAGGGGAAGTGGGCTCGAAAGCAGACTCGGAGCTCCTTGTTAAAGATGAAACACAGGATGGGGTTGACTCCGGCCTGGGCAAAGGTGAGCCACACTGACGTGGTCAGGTAGCCCTGGGGCACGGCGCCGGCCTTGATGAAGACCCTCAGGTAGCAAGCCACGATGTAGGGGCCCCAGAGGAGGAGGAAGAGAAGGGTGATCATGTAAAACATCTTGCAAAGCCTCTTCTCGGTCTTGAACTCCTCCAGCACGAGGAGGCGCCGGGCCTGCCCCCCGGGACCCGGGCCGGCCGGGCGGATGCCCACCAGAGTGGGCGGCGTGGGACCCCTGCCGAAGCCCGCGGTCCAGTTGGCGGCCGCCTGGCCCGTGGCGCCGGGCCCGTGGAAGGTCCAGTTCTGGCTGACGGCGGGCACCAGCTGCGCGGGCTTCATCTTCCGGCGGTCGTAGATGAAGAAGAGCAGGCGGAGATAAACCAGGTGGGTGGCTCCCACCACGGCGGCCAGCATGAGCATGAAGCCCAGCGTGTCGTTGGCCCCGACGTGGCGGTGTTCGAAGGTGCACTGCGCCTCCTCCCGCACGAAGCGGTAGGTGCCCACGTCCAGCACCGGCGGGAAGGCCATGGCCAGGGCCAGCACCCACGCCACGCACACCACCGCGGCGCACGGCCAGCCCGTCAGGCGCTTGGCGTAGAAGCGGTGGTGGGCTATGGCCAGGTAGCGGGTGACGCCCACGCCCAGCAGCAGGAAGGCGGCGTGGAAGCAGAAGAGCACGGCTAGGAAGGCGAGCAGCTTGCAGCCGAGCGCTCCGGGAGGCGGCGCCCCCCCGGCGGTGCCCGCGCCCCGGCGCACGGACAGCAGCACCGCCGGGAAGCAGGCGAGCGAGCGCAGCCCGTCGGCCAGGCACAGGTCGAGCAGCAGGTAGTAGGGCGCCCGGTGCAGGTGCCGATCCCGGAGGATGAGCAGCACGAAGAGCACGTTGCCGGCCAGGCTGATGCACAGGATGAGGCTGAGCGAGGCTAGCTTGAGGCCCAGGGCGGCCGGGCCGCCGCCCCCGCCGCCCCCGCCGCCGCCCCCGCCGCCCGCCGCGCTGCTCGGGGCCGGGCTGCTGGCTCCTGCCAAGTCGCTGGCGTTCGCCATCTAGGAGCCTGGTGCTCCGGGAGGAGTAGGCGGTTGTTCTCCTCCTCCTCCCTCCCCCCCTTCTTTCCTCTACCTCCTCCTCCTCCTCCTCCCACTTCTTTTCTTCCGATTCCTTGTCTTCCTCCTCCTCCTCTCTCCTCCTCCTCTTCTCACTTCTTCTCCTTCCCCTCCTCCCTCTCCTCTCTTTTCTCCTCCTCTCTTCCTCCCCCTCCTCTCTGTCTTTTTCTTCTTCCTTCTCCTTCTCCTTTTCCTCTTCTTTCTTTTTCTTCCCCACCCTCTGCTAGCAAGACTGCGGCTGGGGAAGCTTCACTTACCCCGCCATGGGCCCGGCCCTGGCCTCGGTGGCTCGCGCCCACGAAAGAGGGAGAGCAAGAGATGCTGAGGGATGGTGGGCGGGCGGCCCCTAGAGCTCCTTCTCCTGCACCTCCTCCTCCCTCTCCGGGGCTGCCTCCTCCCGGTACCTGGGGCCAGGCCAGTCCTCCATGGTGCGATCCCTTATGCAGCCCGCTGAGGATTAAGCCGTTTCAAGGCCTGCCCCTCCCCGCCTCCCCGAGCCGGAGCCGCGCCACCACCTCCTCCGCCGCCATCCCACAGGCTGTTTTGTGCAAAGATGCGAATTGTACAGAGGACCGCGGCTGCCGCCGCCTCCTCTTCTCCTCTCCTCCTCCTTTCTGACTCTTCTCCTCCTCCTCCTCCTCCTCCTCCCGCTGCGGCTGCGGCTGCGGCGCGCCCGCATCCAAGCGCCAGTTTCAGAGAGGGAGGCAGGGCCGCGCCCGCTGCCCCAGCAGTCCCGCAGCGCCAGCCCCTATAGTGCGTCTGCCTTCCTCTTCCCTAATTCTTCCTCCTCCTCCTCCTCTCGCAGCTAAAGCCGGCTCCCCGGGCGCCGACACTGATGCCCACCTCATCTCTAAACGACCCCGTCCCAGACTCACCCCGGTACTCGTCAGCTTAAAATCCTGTTCCCCGAAGGGCTCAGGCCTGTGCTTGGCTGTGGAATATACATAACCCTGCCCGAACTTTATGGGAATCCAAAATGGGGGAAGGGAGGGGGAAAGACGGGAGTTACATGTCACCAGCGCTCTGGATTGAGGGCCTTCTAAATTGAGGCTATCCTCTCCTCCCGCGAACTTTCACTAGACCCAGGAAGGAGCTTGAGTTGAGACTAGGACAGGTGGATACCTGATGCTAACTTCCTGCTTGGGATATATCTACTTATGTAGGAACTCCAGCTGTTCCTATTTTGACTTTTTTAAAATGCATCCCAGTGCTGCTGGAGAGATGCTGGAATAGGTACACAAGAAATATTCCTTAGCTGATTGAAAAAGTTCCCTCTCCAAATATCAGGTGCAATTCATCCCTCCAAGGAAGATTGTCTTTTCCAATCTCCCCATCCCTATTGTTTTTCCCATTTTCACTACTGATCTGAGTTTTCATTTCCAATCCTTTTGGCCCTCTGCTCAGCTCTTTTGCTCCATTCCTGTAAACTCCCATTTTGTTTCTGTCCAAACGCTTCTGTTTCCAGCTCCTTCTTCCCATTATACCATCTCCTGCTTTGAATGGGTCAAACCATCTGCCCCAATTTTTTTTTTTTTTGATATGGTCCAACTCAGGGATAAGGATCACATGGTTTCAAGTCAAATGAATTTTGTCTCTCCTGAACCCCTATCCCACCTGCAATCACAGATAAAAGCTGGGAGAAAAGGGGAAGTTTCAAAGAGAAAGAAAAGACAGTAGGGTGATTGTCAATATAAATCCATTCCTCATTCTAGTACTTTCAACACAAATTCATCTTTCCCAGGACTTCTGAATTCAGAAATTTCTTCGTTTTGAATATTCTGTCCCTTGAAGAAAACCACAAATCCCCCAAACCTACTAGTAGAAGGTCTTCCTGAATTACTGTGGTTGGAAAATGCATTACTTTGAACTCTAACTGAAGTTAAGCTTCTTGGAACCCAGCCAGTATGGTTTTTGGATGATACACAGAGAGATTAGCAAGGAGACCATATTGGAATCTTCCCTCTTTTGGTAGAAACCACCAGATATCTCAGACTCTATGATCCTATGAGCATAGGACAGATTCACATACTTGCACCAAAATAAGTAGTGAAATTGAGAAAGAAAATATGTAAATCAACCTTGATGCACCTCAGTGCCAACCATGTACCCCTCATTTATTTAACAAGTTCTCTGTGGAAAGGCTAAAAGTTCATTCAAAGACTCTCCACTCTCTGGTGTCTCTGAACAACATACCGGGCTCTGCTTTAGGTTTTCATTGTAGCTACTAGGAAAAAAACATTAAATTTTTTATTTTTATAAAAAATAAAAGTTACAAAATGACAAGTTTTAGGAGACTACGAGGAATCTCAGATCATGCTTGAAATGTAGGCTGAGAGTCTTGCAAATTTATGATACTTCAGGTGCTCTACTTATAGATTTATTCACTCCCTTCTCCCTATCCCATCCCACCCTATCTTCACAAATTCTCCTTTCTTTTTTCATTTTAGGCCTAGAGCTGGAGCTGGCACTCCAGATAAGTAATCATACTATTTTGTAGCACAATAGAGAGAGGAAGCAGAAGAATAAGCATTTTTAAAGCACCTGCTATGTGTCAGGCACTTTGATAAGGAGCTGTTATTGTTGATGTTGTAGTTGTTTCTTCCAAATATTATCTCATTTTATACTAACAGCTGCCCTGAGATATAAGCACTATTATTCCTTTTTAACTGCTTCAAGAATTTAGGCAAGCAGAAGTTACGTTACTTGCCCTAGGTTACACAGACAATGACTGAGGTTGAATTTGAATTCAGTTCTCCCTGACTCTAGGCACAGTACAATATGAAATAAAAGTGATATATATTTTAAAGTATTACTTTAAATAAATACAAATGTAACCTGTGATCTAGTACCCCAAGTTTTGAGCTCAAACTGGATGAGTCCAAACTTAGAAACTACCTCAAGAAGCTGTCTTTTCTTTTGGCTCTTATTGCTCTCACCCAGAGTTTATTCTGGAAATCTCAGACTATAGATCTTTTTTGTATTTCCAGAGTTGTCAATAATAAGACCCCCAGCTCCTACATGAGCAATCAAGGTAACAAGTTTCTCAAGTACAGGAGAGTTTATTTTATCACACAGATAATACAGAAAATAGAAAGGACAATCGTTAAAAAATAATCAATACCACTGTGTTTTCTTTGGGTGGGTCCGACTTTTGTACCAGATCAAATTCCTGACTCAGTACAACCCCATGGTTTGGGCTGGCTTTGTAAGGGAACTGAACTTAGATTCAGGGTATATAACCCCCCACCACTCCTTTGGTTGTTCTTCCTACAGAGATACTTCATTTCATGCCATAATACCATTCTTTGGTTTGTACTCCATCCTCCTACTCACTACCAGAAGGGAAAAACACTTGAAGCTGCTACTGCTTCATAGGCAGAGATAACATTCCAGTGAATCCTTCTTCCACCCCACAAAGACCCTCTGACTTTTCACATTTTCTCCCAAAGGAATATACTGAAGGCTGCTTCTCATCAGAGCCATCCTGTTTGGATAATTCACTATAATAATAGTGTAATACAAAGCCCAAAGCCCTTGTGCCCCATATTATGGATTTCAGACCCTCCATGTTCTAGCCAGTCATCACCAAGAGCCACATGCATACAATGAACTTCTATTTCTTCTAAAAGGTACAGTGTCAGTTTTGCATGACTGTGTAACAAAGGAGAAGGTATCGCACCTCTAAAACATGTGAGTTCTATGGAATACAAATTCCATAGGAAGTTGATTTGGCCTTGAGTTGACTCATATATGCCTTAAGGGATTATTCTTGTTATGTCTAGAGGTATATGCACACACATAAATATATGTGTGTGTATATATACATGCATGCAAACATACATATATGTGTGATTATGGGAAAAAAAAAACTTTTTTGATGTGATTTGCAAAGGCAGGAAGTAGAAATTCATCCTTGTTGGTATATGAACAGATCTAGAGACATCATTAGGCAGTTAGGTAGCACAGTGGATAGAATGCCAGCTTGGAATCAGGAAGATTCAACTTTCTGAGTTCAAATCTTAGATACTAGCTATGTCACCTTAGGCAGGTCACTTAACCCTGTTTGCCTCAGGGCAAAAATGAGCTGGAAAAATACATGACAAACTATTTCAGTTTCTGTAAAGAAAACAAAACACAAGTGGGGTCACAGAGGATTAGACAAAACTGAAACAACTGAAGAATAGAAACATATGAGTATATACATGCATGCATGTATATATGCACATATATACATACATTGTATATATCTATGTACATGTATTAATACGTATCAGGTTGTCACCAATTTTTTGTCTGATTTGATTAATGCCAGCAGTAGGTTGAGATTTAAGGAACGGTATAAGATATTGAAGTATAGGACACACATCCCTGCCCCACAAGTCCCACAAGCAAGGGAGATGCACTGATATATTCTCGGGAGAGTGCACATTTCCAAGAAATAGGAGAACCCACAAACAGAAAGCCAGCTGGGATAAAACATTAGGATTTTCTTTTGTTCCTGAGACTTTTGAAGCAGTATGTGTTTCTTAAAAGATCTAAACTTCTTCCTGAATCTCTACCTCCTTCCCTTGTAAATCATTTCAGGGCAAAGTTTTGATTTATTTTTCCTAATTTGACACAAGACATACATGATAATGGTGAAAGGGCTGATTGGAAGGAAAATAATAAAAAGAGCATTAGCTAAGTTTGTAGTTGCCGAGTGAATGACCTCTCTCCTTTCTCGTCCTCTTCTGAGCATGACACAGAATGGAGCTGGCAGCAAGCACTCATAAATTCTATCTCTATTGTCCTGTAAGCCACATCCTGCCAGTATCTTGGAGGAGTAAGAAAGGTGAACCATAGAAATGAGATACTATGGCCCTAACAATGACATTCACTCCCCTGTGATGCTGAAGAAAGAGATTGAATTCTTTCAGTTTCTTTTTTTGCCTCCTACAATGCTCTACCACAAAAAAAAAATCCCCATGTTACTGAAACAGGTGAATTCTGGGAAAGACATGGATTGGCTTGACCACTTCTGGAGTTTGGTAGCTCTCACAATGCAGGTTCTCCAACAAGAAATACCCATTCTTTGTATAAAAATCTAGATTTTTGAAACCCTAACTTGCATTTACTTACAAGGAAAACCCTGAAATCCTTGGATAACTCTAAATTCTGTATCATGCTGTCTATGAAATCCCCTCACTTGAATTCCCTCCTTCAATCCCAACTAGAAAGTTGGAATTTTGGAATGTTAGTGTCCAGGAACTCCCTTTGTAGCATACCATAATGTCTTATCCTTGTCTCATAACATTGTCTCTATTAACAATTCCTAAGGTAGTAATGTGAAATTATTGGGAAGGAATGGGCTGAGCTCTCAAAAGTGAAAGGGATGTCAGAAAGAATTTCTTTTTATTGACCACCCAAAAATTCATCCTCTAAAGAGTTCATTGAGTGAACTAGTTCATCTTTAGAACAGTACAGCTACACAATCACAATTCAAGGTTTTTTTTTTTAATTTCAACTCTGTAAATTAATTTGTAAATTCCTCTTGTTCTTCCTATCCCACATTTTAATTTTTTTCATTATGACATATTTTATTTATTTCATTAAATGTTTCCTGATTATATATACCATTTTAACATTCAATTTTTTTTTTAATTTCAAGTTCCTGATGTTAAGTAAAGTGAGTAGAACCAGGAGGACATTGTACAAAGCAACAATAAGATTATATGATAAATTCTGAGGGACATGGTTCTTTTCAGTGCCAGGGTGATTTAGGCCAGTTCCAATCTGCCATCTGTGGAGCCATCTGCACCCAGAGAGAGGACTGTGGGGACTGAGTGTGGATCACAACATAGTATTTTCACCTTTTTATTATTGTTTGCTTGCATTTTGTTTTCTTTCTCATTTTTTCCTTTTTTGATTTGATTTTTCTTGTGCAGCATAATTGTGGAATGTATAGAAGAATTGCACTTGCTTAACATATTGGATTACTTGCCTTCTAGAGGAAGGAGTGAAGGGAAGGGGAGGAAAACAACACAAAGTTTTGCAAAGGTGAATGTTGAAAATTATCTATGCATATGTTTTGAAAATAAAAGCTTTAATCAAAAGAAAGAAAAATAGTATGCTTTGAATTCAGATGAGATCAGTTCTTTCTCTGGAGGTGGATAACATTTTTCATCATGAGTCATTTGGGATTATCTTGGATCAATGTATTGCTGAGAATAGTTAAGCCATTCAAAGTTGTTCTTTGTTCAATATTGCTATTACAATGTACAATATTCTCCTGATTCTTCTCAATTCATTTTGTATTAGTTCATGTAAATCTATCCAAGTTTATCTTAATGCATCCTGCTTGTCATTTATTACAGAACAATATTCCATTAACATTATATACCATAACTTATTTAGATATTCTTCAGTTGATGAGTATTTCTTCAATGTCAAATTCTTAGCTATCACAAAAAGAGTTGCTATAAATATTTTTGTACAAATAGATTTTTTAACTTTTTTTTATTAAAATATGTTTCGGGATGCATATTTTGTAGTGACATTGCTGGATCAAAAAGTATGAACAATTTGATAGCCCTTTGGTCATAGTTCTAAATTGCCTTCTGGAATGATGATTTATAACATTTTTTTCAAATGAGTATTGATAATTTTGATTTCTTAGTCTGAAAACTGATTGTTCATATCCTTTGAGTATTTATCAGTTGGGGAATGACTATTTTATAAATTTAGTATTTATAAAATAAGTTCTCTATTTATTGAGGAATGAGGGCTTTGTCAGAGAACTTAACTGTAAATATGCCCCTCCGATTTTTTGCTTTCCTTCTAATTAGGCTTGCATTGGTTTTGTTTGTGCACTTTTTAAATTTTGTATAATCAAAACCATCTATTTTACATTTTTAATGCTCTATCTTGTTTGGTGCTAAATTATTTTCTTATCCATAGATCCGATAGATAAACTATTCCAGGTATTCCTAAGTTGCTTATGATATCATCCTTTGTGTTTAAATCATGTACCAACTTTGACCTTATTTTAGATGTGGTGTAAGTTCTATATTTATTTTCCGTCCTACTGTTTCCCACTCTTCCCAGACATTTTTGTCCCAAAAGCTTGGATCTTTAGGTTTATCAAACATGAGATTACCATGGTCATTTCCTACAATGTATTTAATCTATTCCATTGATCCACCACTCTATTTCTTAGCCAATACAGAATTATTTTGATAATTACTGCTCTATAATATAGTTTGAGATCTGGTATAGCTAGATTACCTTCCTTCATATTTTCCCATTGATTCCCTTCATATTTTTTACTTTTTGTTCTTCCAGGTAAATTTTTATTATTTTTTTTAGCTCTACAAAATAATTTTTAGTAGTTTGATGACTATGCCATTGAATATGCAATTTATTTAAAGTTGAATTATTACTTTTGTATCATAAATAAAACTCATGAGCAATTAATAATTTTCCAGTTGATTAGATATGCCTTTATTTGTATACAAAGTATTTTATAATTGTATTTATAGAATCTCTGAATTTATTTTGATAGGTGGACTTTCCAATATTTATATTGTCTACAGTTATTTTAAAAGAAACTTCTCTTTCTAACTCTTTCTGCTGGACTTTGCTGATAATGTGGAGAAATGCTAATGATTTAAATGAGGGCATTTTATATCCTGCAGTTTTACCACATTTATAAATGATTTCAATTATTTTTAGTTGATTCTTTAGGATTTTCTAAGTATACCATAATATCATCTGCAAATATTTACACTTTTGTATCCTCATTACCTATTCTAATACCTTTAATTCCTTTTTCTTTCCTTATTGTCATAGTTAGCATTTCTAGTACATTATTGAATAATAGTGGCAATGATGAGCATCATTGCTTCACCTCTTATATTATAGGGAATGCTTCTCTAACTTATCCCCATTACAGATAATGTTTGGTAATGGTTTTATATATATTTATCATTTTAAGGAAGGCTGCATTCATTTCTATGCCCTCTAGGATTTTTAATATGGATACTGTATATTATATTTTGTTAAAGGTTTAGGAGTTTTTTCTGCATCTTTTCAGATAATTTTTGTTGGTTTTATTATTTATATGGTCAATTATGCTGATAGTTTTCCTAATATTGAACCAGCTATGCATTCCTGGTATAAGTCCCACCAGTTCACACTGGGTGATTTTTTTGCTGTGATTTCCTTGCTTGTATTTTATTTAATTTTTTTTGCAATCATAAGGAAATGGGTGCATAGCTCTCTTTCCTTGCTTTTGCTCTTTCTGATTTAGGTGTCAGAACCATATTTGATTTGTAAAAGGAATTTGATAGAACTCCTTAAACATTTTCCCCAGTAGTTTATATAGTATTTGGGATTAATTGTTCTTAAATGTTTAGTAGAATTCATCTGTGAATTCATCTGGTCCTGGGAATTTTTTCCTTAAGAATTCATGGATAACTTATTCAATTTCTTTTTCTAAGATAGGGTTATCTGCATAGTCTATTTCCTCTTCTGTTAATCTAGACAATTGACATTTTTGTAAATATTCATCCATTTCACTTAGATTGTCCATTTTACTAGCATATAATTGGGCAAAATAACTGCTAATAATAGCTTTAATTTCATCTTCATTGGTGGTGCATTCACCCTTTTCATTTTTGATACTGGCAAATTGGTTTTCTTCTTTCTTCTGTAAAATCAAAATAACTACTAGCTTGTCTATTTTATTATTGATTCCAACTTCCCATAAAATCAGCACCTACTTTTATTACTTCAATGCATTTTTTAAAACTTTCAATATTGTCCATCTGTCCTTTAACTTTAAGGATTTGTGTTTTGGTTTTTAAATTTAGTATGTCCAATTAGTGTTTTTTTCCAGTTTATACCCACTTCCTTGATCTGCTCTTTCTAACTGATGTATACATTTAGAAGTAGAAGTTCTTCCCTACATACAATAGTCAATGATTATAGTAACATAGCATTCAATAAACCCAAAGACTCCTTTTTCTGGGATAAGAATTTACTATTTGACAAAAATTGCTGGGAAAACTGGAAAATAGTGTGGCAGAAACTAAACATTGACCAATATACTCTCCCAAGATAAAATATGAATGGTTAAATGATTTAGCCATAAAGGGTGATAATATAAGCAAATTAGGAGAACAAGTGATACTCTCTCTCTTGGATCTATGGGAAAGGAAGGAATTTATGGCCAAAGAAGAACTAGAGAACATTATGAAATGCAAAGTGGATAATTTTGATTACATTAAATTTTACGCAGCCAAGATTAGAAGGGAAGTAGAAAATTGGGAGAAAGTTTTGTATCCAATATTTCTGATAAAGGCCTCATTTCTAAAATATAGAGAAAATTAATTCAAATTTAAAAGAATACAAGCCATTCCCCAAATGATAAATAGTCAAAGGATATGAACAGACAATTTTCAGGTGAAGAAATTAAAACCATTTCTAATGATATAAAAAATTCTCTAAATCACTATGGATGAGAGAAATGTGAATTAAGACGTCTCTGAGGTACCACTTCACACTTCTCAGATTGACTAAGAGGACATGAAAAAATAATGATGAAAGTTGGAGGGGATGTGGAAAAACTGAGACATTAATACATTGTTGGTGAAGTTATGAACTGATGTAACCATTCTGGAGAGCAATTTGGAACAAAGGCCAAAGGGATCTCAAACTGTGCATACCATTTGATCCAGCAGTCTCTCTACTGGACCTGTATCCCAAAGAGATCATTAAAAAGAGAAAAGAATCCATATGTGCAAAAATATTTGTAGAGGGAAGGAAATGAAAACTGAGTGGATGCTTATAGTTGGGAAATGGCTAAATAAGGTGTATGAGTGTAATATAATATTATTATTCTATAAAAAATGATTTCAGAAAAGTCTGGGAAGATTTACATAAACTGAAGCTGCGTAAAGTGAAAAGAACCAAGAGAATATACAGCAATAACCAAATTATGTGATGATCAATTGTAATGGAATTGGCTCTTTTCAACAATGAGGTGATCAAAGCAATTCCAATAGACTTGTGATGGAAAGAGCCATTTGCATCCAGAGAGAGGACCATGGAGACTGATTGTGGATCACAGCATGGTATTTTCACTTTTTTAAATGTTATTTGTTTGTTTGTTTTTCTTTTTTTTCATTCCCCCCTTTTGATACGACTTTTCTTGTGCAGCCTGATAAATATGAAAATATTTTTAGAAGAATTGCACATGTTTAACCTATATTGGATTGCTTGCTATCTAGGGGAGAACAGAAGTGGGGAGGAAGGGAGAAAAGTGTGAGTGATTGTGAGGGTGAATATTGAAAACTATTTTTGCATGTTTTTTGAAAAATAAAATATTATTATAAATTTAAAGAAAAAAAAGAAATTTTCCCCTAAGACTGATTTATCTGCATCTCAAAATTTATATTCTCTCATTGTCCTGATATTTAATGAATTTTTTTTTCTATGCTTTGTTCTTTGATCCTCTCTTTCTGGATTAGATTATTGTTTCCAATTTGCTTTTAATATATGCTTCCATTATCCTTTATTGAATATCATTTTTATTGCATTATCTTCTGAACAGTGTGTATTTAATATTCCTTCTTTTCTCATTTGGTTATGAGATTTGTATGCCCTAAAACATGGTCAGTTTTTATGAAGGTACCTTATATATACCCAATATATATACCCCAAAAAGGGTATACTCCTTTCTATACCCATTTACTTTTCTCCAGAGATCTATCCTATCTAACATTTCTAAGATTCTATTCATATCCTTGATTTCTTTTTTTCTTTATTTAATGATTAGAATATCTAGATGGCAAAGTTGAGATCTCCCTTTAGTGTAGTTTTACTGTCTATTTTCTCTTGTACTTCATTTAACTTTTTCTTTAAGAATTTGGATGCTGTGACATTTGGTGCTTATATGTTTAGTTTTGGTATTCATTGTCTATGGTGCCTTTTATAAAATGTTGTTTCCCTGTTTATCCCTTTCAGTAAGATCTATTTTTGCTTTTGCTTTGTCTGAGATCATAATTGCTACCTCTGCCTTTTTCACTTCAACAGAAGCATAATAGATTCTGCTTTAGCTCCTTATTTTAACTCTGTGTGTGTTTTTTTGTTTCAAGTGTGTTTCTTGAAAACAACATATTGTTGGACTCTGGTTTCTAATCCATTCTGCTATCTACTTCTGTTTTATGAGTGAATTCACCCCATCCACATTCACAGTTATGATTACCAATTGTGTATTTCTCTCCATCCTATCCCTTTCTGTTTATAGTTCTTTGTCTTGTTTTATCCTGTCTCTCTTCTAAAGTTGGTTTTGCTTCTGATCATTGTTTTCTTTTTTCTGCTCTCTTCCTTTTATCCCTTTCCCTCCTATTTCCCTGTTGGATATGATAGATTTCTATACTCAGTTGAAGTTTAATTCTCTCTTTCTCTCTCCCTTCTTATTTCTCTTTCTCTCTCTTTCTCTTTTTGTCTCACTCTCGCTTTCTGTCCGTCTCTCACACATGCTAACATATGAATTCATATATGTATCATATACACAAATATATGTATATATTCCTTCTTTGAGCCAATTTAGCTATAAATGATGGTTAAATATTGTTTGCTCCACACACACCTATCATTTCCCTCTTCATTGTGAAAGGTATTCCCTGTGTGCCTCTTTTATATAGGATAATTTTCTCCATTCTTCCTCTCTCTCTCTCCCCTTTTCCTCTTCTATGCATATCAGTTTTTACATCATCCCAACATAATTGACTCACTCCCATGATCTCTATGTGAAGTCCTTCTAATTGCCTTAGTAATCATAAAGTTCTTAGAAGTTACACATACCTTCTTCCAATGTTGTCATGATTAAAATTAAGATAAACAGAGATACAAAATTCTGAGCATGTTCAATTTATTGGTAAGACCAAAAATTGTCAATAAAATGAGTCTCTAATCTCCTCAGTCAGCCAAAAGATTACAAGGTACAGCTTACTAATTTTCCTGTATTTTGGGGAAGTACAAGAGAATAAAGAACAGGAAATATCACAGACTAAAAACAATATGATTGGTTACAAATGCAGAAGTATCATATAAGGGAAAACAATATGATTGGATGGAAGTGTGAAATCCAGGAATAGCAACAACTCCTTTCATCTTGTTGCTAGGGATACCACTCATTAGTGGGATCTATCTGCTAACTAGTTAGTGTCACAATAATATCATACCAGACTTTCCTGGACAGTGTTGCATAGATAACAAACCAGACTCCCTAGCATCTACATGCATCCTTCAAAGATAACATATTTCTTCTAATTATACAATGGCAGTAGTTGTACAGAGATAATAGTTTTCTTTCCATTAAAATAACTTGCAGGGAAACAACTTTTAAGTTTAACTCAGATAGGAAAATTGAACTTCTGGAATTGTGAACTGAAAAGAGAAAGAAACATGGATCAGGTAGTTACAAAATGGAATCAGTTACAGAATGGATTAAATATAAAAACACCAAATCAAGATTTGATTTTTTAAATATAGAAATGCAAATCATTTAACCTTATCACAGTAATTTGTGATTCCCCTTTAATATTTACCTTCTTATAATTCTACTGATTCTTATATTTGAATGTAAACTTTTCTATTCAGTTCTGGTCTTTTCATAGGAATATTTGAAAGTCATTTATTTCATTAAGTATTTATTTTTTCCCCTTTAAGTTCAGTTTTGCTGGTTATGTTATTCTTAGTTGAAATCTTGGGCTTTTTTTGCCTTCTAGAATATCATATCCCAAACCCTCCACTTCTGTAATATGGTAGCTGTGAAATCTTGTGTGATTGTTGCACCACACTATTTGAAAGGTTTCTTTCTGGCAAATTGAAGTTTTTTTTTTTTCTTTGTCCTGGGAACTCAGGGATTTTGCTCCAATGTTTCCAGGCATTTTTGTTTTGGGATTTCTTTCAGGTAGATTGTTTCCATTTCTATTTATCCTCTGATTCTATGATATTGGGATGGTTTTCCTTGACAATTTCTTGAAATGTGATGTCTAGGTTCTTTCTTCAATTATAGCTTTCAGGTCCTCCAATAATTGTTAAATAATATCTTCTCAATATATTTTTCATGTCACTTGTTGATAGTTCACATTTTTTTTATTTTGACTTTATTTTATTGTTTCTTGATGTTTCCTGGAGTCATTGACTTCCAAATGATCAATTATAATTTTTAAGGAATTATTTTCATCAGTGTATTTTTGTGCCTCTTTTCCCATTTAGTCAATGACAGATGTTTTTAAGATGTTATGTTCTTCAGTATTTTTGTGTTTCTTTTACCAAGTTGTTATCTTTTTCATAATTTTATTCTTTTGTTTTCATTTTTACTCAATTTTTCTCTACTACATTATTGGCTTTTGAAAATAAATTTTAAAAGTTCTTTTAAGAATTCTTTTTGGGCTTGTGCCCATCACGTTTTTATCTTTAAATTTTTGCTTATACCTAGTCCTGCATGCAGACCTAACAGAGGGAAATCCTCTGTAACTCCTGACCAGTTAGTTATCAGGTCTCCTTACCATCTCTGATTTGAGAGCTCCCAAACCTGCTTCTACTTCTGTTGCTACCACCTCATCTCACTACTTATAATTTATTCACATGAGCTCCAGGTTAGCTTTTACTACCATGTCACAAATGTCTATTTCCAATTTCCTAAGATATATCAGAGTGGAAGAATGTCTCGTTTTGAACTTTTGTCACCTCTACCACTCCAGAATTTGATTTAAGATATTATTTTAAAATTGGAGGGAGATGTTGTAAGAGAGCTCAGCTGATTGCTTCCTCTACTCCACCACCTTTCCTGTATCCCCTACATTTTTATATTAAAAAGAAATTTGCTATCTATTATATAGAAGCATTTGTTTTGTAATAAGCTAGGTGCCATGTGACAGTGAAGACTCAGTTCTTTCAAAAGATAATAACATATGGAAAGCCTCTCTTGATCCCTTCTATTGCTAGTTGCTTCTCTCAAGAAATGTCTTTGTATGTAATATATATGCATTGTTTTTGTCCAATAGATAGCAAACTTAGTAGAGGGCAGGAATTGCTTAATTTTTGTCTTTTTCAACCACTACCAGCATGTGTGGCACATGGTAGATAGCTAAAAATATTTTTTTCAAAATAATCAAAAGTGAATGTGAGAAATTATAACTACAAAATCAGGTCCCAGAGAAAAGATATGAGAAGGCATCTTCCCATTTTCTTTGTAGAGGTAGGCATAGAACACTATTTATAATGGTGGACTTTACTTGATGTATTTGGTCTCTTTGTTATAAGGGATGGATCCCTTGGAAAAGGGGAAAAAGAGAGATCTTTTTTTGCCTCCATGGCATTCCATCTTTTAGGATATCAATCTATATAAATTTCACAGTCCCACTTCAATTAGAAAGATAAACTTACTATATGCCAAGCATTGTATTAAGTACTACAGATACAAAGGCAAAAAACATAGATTCTGTACTCTGGGAGAGAGCATCTTCTCAAAAGAAATTTGAACCCTGGCTTGCTTACTACAAAGCCAAAGCCCATTTCTCCATTGCTTCCTTTTCTGGACTTTTGTTTCTCTATCTGAAAAATAAGTTATCTAGACTAACATCCCTCCAATTTCTAAAAACCTGTGTCAAGGGCAGGGCAGTGTCATAATTGGAAGAACAGTAGACTGTGAGTCAGGAGATCTGTATTTCTCACTTTAGTTAAGATACAGTTTCTAAATCCAAATTTCTTTGTCTGCCAATTGGAAATGACATGACTACAATGATATATGATTGTATCACTAACACCTAACATAGTATCTGATACATAGAAAATGCTTAAATATTTTTATTGATTGAAAACAGAAAATTGATTGATTGATTAATTTAAAGAACATTTATTGAGTGCATGTTATATATAAGGATATACACCCCATCTACCTAAACCTACTTCAGATACTTACAAACTGGTGGTGACCGCGGGCAGGTCACTTAATCCTTTTTGCCTCAGTTTCTTCACATTCCGTGGGATAATAATAGTACCTATCTTCCTGAGCGATTGTGAAGATCTCATAACATAATATATATGTAAAGAATTGTGCCAACATTAAAAGCACTATGTAACTGTTACGGTTATTATTGTTAATGATAATAATATAGTTATAAGAATCATAATCAAAGATCTTTGAAAATTACAGGCACTTTAAATATGACATTTGTGACTTTTTAATATATTTTAATCAACATCTTTAAATCTTATTAAGAGATGTCTCTCTGAATTGATTATAGGACTTATCTGATTTAAAATCATAAAGATCCTCCAAGCCAAATTTTTCATTTTGCTTTATAGTCCAGAAAGTTCCATGTCTTGCTTCAGGTTACATCTGTGTCGTGTCGAAACTATTACCTGTGATCTTAAATCCAAGGCTCTTTCCATTGCTCTATGTTCCAATCTGGAAATTTCCCATTTCTTTTACCCTCTATCTTGCTGTCCCATTCCTACTAGGGCTTCCATTTGGGAAAGGGCCCCAAGCCCGTCATGCTTCATTCTCCTTCTGGCTCTGCTTCTAACTTCCTAGACTTTGTCACTATACCTTAGCTGCTATCTCATTCTAGAACTCTCTGGGCTTCCTCATCCTGGAACATGCATTTGTCCTTTATGGTTATTTCACCCCAGAATATCCTTCCACTATAATGCATCAAAAAGCCTAGAATAGACAACCTTTATTCCTCTCCTGGCTCTGTTGGCTTTCCAGATTTCAATATTATCCTCCCACCTGTACTATCTACCTACTAATCCTGACACTTTTTGGGGGGTTTGTATCTTTCTTTATTTAAAAAAAAACTCCATGAAGGTAGGAAATGCTTTTTTGGGGGGTGCTTATTTTTAACCACTATTTCTAGTGCTTAGCACAATGTTTGGCACATAATAATGCTTTAAAAGTACTTTTTATCTTAATTTACTTGGTATATTCATGTTAAAATGAACATACATGAAAATAATACCTATCCTGTAATGTATGTATAGGACATTAGTCTTGAGCTTCATTCTCTCAGCCTTCTCTCACTATCAAGTTGGATTGTCAGAATTCTGTTACCTCTCTCTTTAGTGTTCTAGATTTTGTGGAAAGGAATTGGGGGCTAGGGTTTTTCTACTTCTATTGCTCTTGAGCCCTTATCTAGTGTGTTTCCCTCAACATCAATAACTAATTAATCTCTCTCCAATATCAGTTTGATTCATTGATCTCAATATCAATTAGCTAATTAACATCAATGAGCTTTTATAAAGGGACATTTGCTGCAAAAGTATAGTGAGATTAGAAGCATAAAAACAATACACTAATCAGGATATATTCTCTTCTACATATCCACTCAATTCCTTGGGGGATGAGTTCAAGTAATGTGCATAAGTACTTATGCAAGTAAAAATACCGTGTATTCTTTGTGAATACAAAGAAATTTATAAACAACAATAACAACAAAAACCCCAGTCTCTGTTTTCAAGGAATTTACCATTTGTTTGGGTTTTTTTTGGAAAAGACAACATGTACTATGAATGTGTATATAATACATACAAGATAAATTGTGGGTAGTCTCCAAGGGAAAGCACTAAGAGTAAGGAGAACTTAAACATACACTAACTTCTACCTCAACAGTTAATTATAACATTCTATATACCTTCGCATGTGTGAGAAATAATTCATTTGAATCCCTACTCTATTCCAATTAATATTAATCAGTTTGATGATTCCATGGGAGTAATGATTATAAGTTCTGTATTAGACTCTAGAACGATGAGCTACAGATTGTATATTCACTTATTTAATCATAGGAAGTTAACTAGAGGGATTTTACCTTGGTTTTTCTTTGTCAGTATGACCACACCTAGAGTGTGGAAGTGCCTGGATTGCTTGGCAAAGTCCTTCAATTTATTTTTGTGCTTCCAGACCATTTTCTCTTGTCCAACATGATCAAGAGATCATTCTATGGCTATCTCATGACCACTTAATTAGTGAAGACATCCAATGATTCACTCAATCTGTGACCTCCCAACCTCCCTCCCCCATAATGTATCATTTTTGGTCCTCAAATGCAAGATCTATCAACCAATAATATTCTCTATTTTACCATGCCTCTTTCATATAATGGGGTATTAAACTCTATAAATACAAGGTCCTGGAAGAAGAGGACGTTTCAGATCATGAAAAAGATCTGAGGTCTGTTTCATTAGAGGGGACCTTGCACCCTTTAATAAAGTGCCATCAGCTCAGAGTCTACATCAGTTTCTTTTTTTGTAGGTTGAGCAATGAAGTCAAATCATCATCCTGTGATATGAATGATCCTCTTTGAAAATGAAGGAAGAACAATAACAACAACAGCATGTTCTGAAATAGGAAGGAAAAGAGCCCTTCCATCTTGCATTTCTGGAAGCTGATATGTTGAGTCTCTATGTGGATTAGCAGTAGGCAGATATTAAGCATTCTCTAAGGTCTGAATCCTCAAAGTCTACTTACATAATTACACATATCAAATGCCAAATAATCATAAAACACTAATGTTATCCAGCCAGAAACTGAATTTTGAGCCTGGTTTTCTTAATTAATTTGTTAGGTGATTTTTTGTTTTTGTTTTTGTTCTGTGACTTGCAAGTCATCAGAACTCTTTTCTTAGTAGAATCAGGCAAATTCAGGAAGAATGGATTTGTTATTATCACACTTACAATATAGAATAAAATTTTAAGTTTGAAGCACCATTCTTCCATATATCAATTTATATGGAGTATCACTTTGTTATCCATTTCCTTGATTATGAAAAAGCTTATTGTGGTTACCTGTAATTCCATCCTAAACTTTTAAGCATACCACAGTTAAAATTCTTCATTTTTTTTAAAAAAGGGAAAAAATGTTCCAGTTGAATTCAGTCTCTTCATCATTTTTACTTTCATGCCCATAGGAATATGCAGTTCTTCATATTTGGCATTTTGGCTAGTGATTCCTAAGTCTTGAGTTAAAAAACAGGAACAAGAGAGGAAAGTTTATATCCTGTCCCTAAGTTTATATTCCTGTTTTCTTCAAGTTTTATCTTTGTGGAGAGGATAAAAATGAAAATATTCAAGGAAAAATCATTATAGTTTTCTCTGGCCTGAATAAACTTACTTCCCTTTTACTCTGTGAAGTTGAAGGCAAGAGTTTTTTAAAGTTGTCTTAGGCTCTCAGTCAATAGACTTCAAGTCTCAAAGACTCATTATATTATGGTAGGTTTTTCCAGTAATAACTTCTTTTTTTTTCTATTTTCCTTAGAGTCAAATTCATCCCATAGAGACTGGATAAAAAAGTTGTCCGAATGGTTTATAACCTGATTCTGCTGTGCAAACATAAAGCCTGAGTATGGGCAAACTTTCAATAAAAATACTTTGGGGCTTTCTATGACTCATTAGCTTGATTAGTTCTAGCATTATACCAAATGACCATGAAGACCAACTTACTTTACTTACATGGCACTCCTTAATAAGCTCAGGTCTCCTGCAAATGTAGACCCTCAATAATAAAGGAGACCAAATGAAAGAATAAATGGATTAACTGAGTGATTTCTACATTATATAAAAGCATAATTTGAAGATATAGTAGGTTTCGTTCCAGACTATCACAATAAAACGAATATAGCAATAAAGGAAGTCACATGGGTTTTTTGGTTTCCCAGTGCATATATCTTTACACTAAACTGTACTCTATTAAGTGTGCAATAAAATTATGTCTAAAAATCATACAGGCCTCAATTTTAAAATACTTTATTGATAAAAATAAGTTATCATATGAGCCTTCAGTGAATTATAATATTTTTGCTGCTAGGCAAGTCTCACCTTGATGACTACTTATTGATAAGGGTAGTGATTGCTGAAGGATGGGATGACTGGCAATTTCTTAAAATAAGAGAGCATAAAGTTTGCTGCATGAATTGACTCCTCCTTTCATTTAAACATTTAGCTGTGTAAGGTTATCAATTGACTTAATTTCAATATTGTTGTCTCAGGGTATAGGGAAACTCGGGGGAGAGAGAGACAGGAATGGTCAATTGGTCAAAACGCACAGAAAATGTATATATTAAATTCATTATCTTATATGGGTATGATCTGTAGTGTGCTAGTATGATGTTATAATAATATCATCAAAGATCACTGATCTAACAGATAGAATAATAATAAATAAGTTTGAAATATTGCAAAAATTAACAAAATATGACAGAGAAATAATGCACAATTAAGCAAGATATGTTTGTTGAGAAATTTCTTAGATTTGTTATTGTTATTATTGTTGTTGCCTAGCCCCAATATTTTTATAAATAAAAAAACAAATTATTTTTAGTATTTTATTCAAATAAAATCAATAATTTATTCAGTTTTTATAATAAAGAAATCTGAAATAATCATCAAAATTCATATAATCTATATATAGGTTAGAAACCCTTTGCAATTTTCATATTTATAATTTCTAAAATGAAAATTACCCCATCTAGAATTCTTTAGAAGCAATAGTATTCTATATCATACTGTCAGATTTTAACACTGATTTTTTTCAAGTTTGTATTGAAAAGAACAAAAGATGAATATTACAAAAGAGCAATGGAAAAGATAATAGCAGGGGTGAGTAGGTTGAAAGGTATATACAAGGATCTCTAAATGAGGACTGGGTAAAGGATGTCAAGAAAAATATGTATGAGAAATAAAATCTCAACTGGTCATGTGGTAAGAAGAAAGGATGAAAAATGAATGACCAAGATGTACCAAAGGTGCCTTCCAATGTAGGGAGAAAGGAAAGAAGGCCTCCAGTATATTGAGAGGTGGGTAGGAAGGTAGGGAAAGTAATAGTCATTTATTAAATGCTTACTGTAAGTCAAGAACTGTAATAAGTGCTGGAGTTAGAAATACAAACAAAAAGCAGGATAGAGTTTGCTCTTAAGGAGATTACATCATAATGAGAGAAGATAATTCATAAACAGAAATTAGAAAATGAATGAATATGGAAAAAATAAGGCAACCTATTCAGGAACTGGGGCAGCAAAGACCTTCAGGTCACAAGGACTGCAGAGGAGAAGGAGGTGGAAGGGAAAATATATTTCTCTACTACTAAGAGATGTTATTTCACTTTCTTAAAAAAAAAAACAACTAGCTGATTAAATTGAAATTTGTGTAGCCTCTTACTGATTGATTAGAACTTTGCTTTCCTTGAAGAAAGATGTTTTTTTATGTAGATAGGAATACTTAAAAAATTTCAAGAATTGTGGCCATTGTTTTACCATTGTACCTACTCCAAAGGATCTCTCAACACTGCCCTCATCCCAAAATTGTACAGTGTAGAAAATTCTAGCTCAACACAAACACACACACATAATATACTCAAAATATGTATCTGTCGGATAGTGGGTGATCTATAAAGACTAGAAATGGCCATGATAATTCATATATAGTTGTTATTCAGATGTTTTTCAGTCATGTCTGACTCTTTGTGACTTCATTTTGGGTTTTCTTGGCAAAGATATCACAGAGAAACTGGTTTGCCATTTCCTTCTCCAATTCCTTTTATAGATGAGAGATCTGAGGCAAAAAGGATTAAATGACTTGTCCAGGGTCACATATCAAGTATCTGAGGTCAGATTTGAATTTAGGAGATGAGTCTTTAAATATATATATGTATATATATTATATATTTTTTTTCTAATGGATATACATATGCAATAATGACACCATGATACTAGATTTTTTGATAGTTTTTATTTTTTTAAGAGCAGGCACATTACTTGTTATACCTTCTCTACAGAGTATATATTGTTATGAAGGTTTTAATAGTGCCATCTTAGAAGACTCAGAATCTAGGTGACCCAAAAGCAATGAGGAGATGTATGGCATTTATAAGTAGATAAGAATATTACCAGTGCTGGTTTGGAAAGAAGTAGCATCATCAAGGATGAAATAGAATCATCAAGAATGATCCAGACATTATGAAGGATGAAATAGCATCATTAAGGATGAAGTACTATCATCAAGAATGATCAAGACACCAAGGAAATACATGATCAGAAAAGCAGTCCAAGTAGAATTGACTTAAAGGGAGTGTAAAAGATAATAGATAGATAGCCCAAATGCCTACAAGATGTTAAAAGACCTAAAAGGAGAGTTTTTGGAATACAAGTATCATTCCAGATAAAAAGGAGTGAGTGGATTGCAATCTGCACCAATGGCAAAAAAAGAAAAATAAGTCAAAGAGAATAAAGAGACACTATATTATTAAAGTGACAATAGCAATCCTAAAGAATAGAGAACATACCTCTTTAAAAAGACAGAGGGAAAGAAAAAGAAAGAAAGAAAGAAGAAAGAAAGGAGGAATGAAGGAAGAAAGGGGGAATTAAGGAAGAAAGGAGGAATGAAGGAAGAAAGGAAGGGAGGGAGGGAAGAAAGGAGAGAGAAAGAGGGAAGAGGGAAGAAAGAAGAGAAAAGAAAAGAAAAAGAAGGGAAATAAAAAACCCTTTTTAATATTGGCAACATTGGCAAATAAAGAGTTCTCCAGATGTTGATAATGGGGTACTTGTCAATGAAGCAATTGAAAATTTTGAATCCTGAATTGAACTTGAAACATTAAGACCAATGATAATGCCCTTTTGTGCCACTCTCTTAAGTAGAGAAATTGTCTCCTTTTCAACAATATTGAAACCATCATTATTTATATACTCATGTGAATGTTTCAGCATCTCCTATTTTCATCTGTCGAAGTTATTTAGTGTAAAAGTTCAAGAGTGATATTCACTCCAGGGATGCATAGATAGAAACAACAATAGTGTGTTTTCCTGACAGCTTTCAGTCACCAGCAGTATTTAATTTATTAGACAATGAATGAATATGGGTTTCTGTATTATGTTTCTTGGCTAGATTTGTGATTTTAGTGGTGTTGGATATTTCCTCTGTCAAGGCAGCTCTTCAATTGTTTGACAACTTATAGTGTTCAAGGTTCTGAGAGACAGTGATCTGCCCAGTCTGAGCAGACTGAGTTTAGTGTTAAGACTTGAATCTAGGTCTTCCTGAATCTGAGGCTAGCTCCCTATTCCCTATTCTTTCACCATCACACTTATTACTATGAAACAAAACAAAGAGGGGTCCCATTTTCATATTCTATAATCTTTTGTCGAGCATTCTTTAAGTTTGATACTTTCTAAAATGAGTTTCATAATTTGTTATTTTATGGCCCTGATTTTAATCAGAGGAATAAACAGAGTGGTTTTAAAAGACTTTTTGAAGCCTTTGGATCTCTATTTTCAGTTTTATTCAGCAGATGTTTCTACTCCCTCTGGTGGTTGGTTCATGTTGATATTCTCAGTTAATTTTATTTTTTTTTTTGGTTCTAGTAGCCCTAAGGATAAAGATATGATTGTGACTACAGAAGATTATGGAATTAAATGTCCTTAAATACACACACACTATATATTCACATACATATACACACTATATTTGTATATGTTTATATAAACACACCATGTTACATATACACACATATAATATATATGATAGTATATACAAACTATAAACACATACATTATACATAATATATGTTTATATATAAATAATATACATACTATATAAGTATACATAAATAAATATATATATGTAATATGCATACATACTTTTAAAAAATCTGAACTGTTCTGTATATTGATGATCAAAATGACTTCTACCATGAATTCTTTATCCATTTTCTCTTCTTTACAATGTACTTATGAAGGAAAAGAAAGATTAGTGATTATGGTAGCTTTCAATATGAGAAAAAAGTTCTGCAAGTAAAATCTGGAAGATTACCCATCAGGAGGAGTTATACAAAGGATTCTTATTTAGGAGTGGGTTTGATGGTTGAACCAAAAAACTTTTCTGGTCTCTTCCAAATCTTAGATTCTGTAATTTTATGACTTGAATTCTGGAGCCACACTTCTCTGTCAAAAGAAATAGCTTTATTTGGCTCTTTTGACTTTCCTCTTCATAACACATATAATTTTGCAAGTGTTAAGCCACTTAAAATATCAAAATGATAACCCTAAGTTTCTGAGTTTTTCTGATTTTATGATACCTCTATACGGTCTCATTAGGGCTATTGGCAGCAGTTGCTTCCGTCCTGTCGTCCCCACAGATCAGCTGCCTTGCCTCTCTTCTTCCTTTTTTTTTATTAAAGTTTTTTTTTTTTATTTTCAAAACATACACATAGATAATTTTCAACATTCACCCTTGCAAAACCTTGTGTTCCAAACTTTTACCTCCCTTACCATCGAGACCTCCTCCCCTAGACAGCAAGTAATTCAGTATATGTTAAATATATGCAATTCTTCTATACATATTTACACAATTATCATGCTGCACAAAAAAAAAAATTAGGTCAAAAAGGAAAAAAAAATGAGAAAGAAAACAAAATGCAAGCAAACAACAACAAAAAGAGTGAAAATACTATATCGTGATCCACATTCAGTTCCCACAGTCCTTTCTCTGAATGCACATGGCCCTTTTCATCACAATATCATTGGAACTGGCCTGAATCATTTCGTTGTTGAAAAGAGTCACATCCATCAGAATTGATCATCATATAGTATTGTTGTTGAAGTATATAATGATCTCCCGGTCCTGCTCATTTCATTCAGTATTAGTTCATGTAAGTCTCTCCAGGCCTTTCTGAAATCCTACTGCTGGTCATTTCTTACAGAACAATAATATTCCATAATATTCATATACCACAATTTATTTAGCCATTCTCCAACTAATGGGCATCCACTCAGTTTCCAGTTTCTGGCCACTACAAAGAGACGCCCCTCTCTCTTGTGTTCTTTCCAAACCAGACAAAATGTTTTATTGTTTTTCCCTGTATATTACTTCATATCTCTTGCCTCTATACTTTTTCATAGCTTGTCACCATGACCAAAATGTTTTTTTTTATGTCTATCTCTCCTAGAATTGCTAACTCCTAGAAAAACTCAACTTAAATACGGTACCATCACTTACCTCCAGTCTTTCCTGATTCCCTACAATTCTCACCTCTCTTCTCCCCTGCTTTCTTTTTACTTGTATATAGTATGCACTTGATTAGAAGTAGTAGAAAATGAACTCTTTGAAGTTAATGACTTAAAAAAAAAAACCTTTGGCTCTTAATCCCAACTCCTAGCATGTAGTAAGTGCTTACTAAATATTTGTTGAGCAACAGAATGTTATGGAAAGAGCCCAATATTTTGAGTCAGAGGGCTTAGACTCAAATATTGACTTTATAATTTTCAGATTAGGAATTGTATGTCATTGGGCAAGCTACTTAACTTCTCTAGACTCAGTTTCCTCATTTGTAAAATGAAGTGGTTGGATTAAATGGTGTCTAAAGTCTCTTCAAATTCAAATTCTATAACCTGCCCATTCTATAATTTAATTAAATTGGGCATGTTAACAGGATGGGAGTTTTCAAATCTTCCCCAAAATGCCAAAAGGCATTGACAGGACAAACCATCTTGTCCATCCTTCTGAAACATGTCCACATCTGGAAGATGAACTCTTAGGGACTTATGTAAATTTATGCTAAGTGATGGACTTGTATCTTTTGGACAATGAGATGATTCAAAGCAATTCTAATAGACTTGAGATGGAACATGCCATTAGCATCCTGAGAGAGAAATATGGAGACTGAATGTAGATCAAAGCATAGTATTTTCAACTTTTTTGTTGTTTGTTTACTTGTTTTATTTTTCTTCTTCTCATTTTTCTTTTTGATCTGATTTTTCTTATGCAGCATAACAAATATGGAAATATGTTTAGAAGAATCATATATGTTTTACCTGTATTTTTCTATCTTGAGGAGAGAGGAGGGGGAGAAGGATAAAAATTTGAAACACAAGGTTTTACAAAGGTGAATGTTGAAAATTATTTTACATGTATTTGGAAAAATCAAATACTATTAAAAATTGCCAAAGGCAAAAAAAAAAAAAAAAAAAAAAGGAAAAAAGAGCTCTTAGACTCCAAACAAGTAACTATAGCAAAAGAAGACTGAGCTGCAATCCCTGAACAGATACAAAGCAAAACCAAGAGCTTTAGCCAGCAGGTGGCAGTGTTTCAGACAACTTGAAGCCATCCTACTTAAAAAGATTCAACCCCAGAGAAAAAAGCACTCAATTACTGAGAGTACTCAAAACTCCTTCAGAAAGTGGAAGTGATATTGAGGACTGTTCCTTGCTTGAAAAGGTCTAATTTGAGATTGGATCAGTTTCTTATTTAAATAAGAAGTTTAGGATTTACTAAAAAAAAAGTCTTTCAGATTATAATAATAGCCAGCATTTATATAGAACTTTAAGTTCTGCAAAGATATATTTATTATTTTGTTTGATCCTCACAACACCTTGGGAATAAGCTGTTATTAACTTCATTTTGCAGATAAGGAAACTGAGATTGGAAGAAGATGACTTGTCCAGTGTCTCATGGCTGAAGGGTTATACTCAGGAATTCCTAATTGGAAGTCCAGAATTTTTTATCAACTGCACCAAATTGACAAGAAACCTGGCAAATGGGAGAGCTGCTTTCAGCCTGCTGTGTTATCCAAGTCTTTTTATTGCTATAGACTTCTGGGTTCTATTTATTCGGCTCATAATAGAGTGATTCTTGAAGAGCTTTTAGAGATGATCTAACTTACCCTTTTATTTTATAAATGAGAGAAATGAGCCTCAGAAAAGGGAAAGTATTCTTTAATATAGTATAAAGCCAGTTAGTGAGTAAAAGGACAAAAACCAAATCTCTGGGTTCTTTGTCATATTCTCTTTCCTATGCACCTGTGTTTTTCCACAAATAAGAACCTTCATGTCACAGGGATAGCTGAAACCAGATTCACAGAGTAAGGCAACATATTACATCAGACTAAGTTTCTAGACATGAGTCAAGATAATCTTTTCTTCACTTATCACCTCAGACACTTCCTGAGGCTGGTTAACCTCTTTCAGCTTCTATTTTCTCATCTGCAAAATGGAAATAATACTAGCACTTTATTCACAATGTTACTATGAGGATCAGATGAGATAGTATTTGTGAAGTCCCATACTTACAATGAATCTCCTAAATGTGGGTTCTAGGACTACTAAAAATTAGCACAGCTCCTTTCTCCAAAAAAAAAATAACAAAATAGCTTAACTGTGATATGATTTCTCCCATGGTAAAATTACACTTCCCTTGGGCTATCCAGGAAGAAGCTGTTGTTGCCATCCTCCATTAGCTGTAGGCTCCAAAGTGTGAGCAAGAAAGAATAATAAGAAAGAAGCATCTCTTTTCAACAATGAGGTGATTCAGGCCAATTCAAATAGGCTTGTTATGGAGAAAGCCATCTGCATCTAGAGAGGACTATAGGGCCTAAATGGGGATCACAACATAGTATTTTCATATATTTTTTGTTGTTGTTTGCTTGCTTATTTTTCTTTCTCATTTTTGTTTGATTATTTTCTGTAGCATGATAAATGTGGAAATATGTTTAGAAGAATTACACATGTTTAACCTAAGTTGGATTGCTTGCTGTCTATGGGGAAGGGATAAGGGAGGGAGAAAAATTAGGAACGCAAGGTATTACAAGGGTGAATGTTAAAGACTATCTTTACATGTATTTTGAAAAATTAAAAGCTATTATAAAAAAAGAAAGAAGCATCTAGGACAGACCATCCATGAGTACTGGATGGTTCATAAATGGGTAATGGAAATAGTACCCATGTCAGAAATTATACCATTGACAGAAAAAAATCTCTTGTGACTACTCCAGTGCTTCTTGGAACAAATAGCCACAAACAAAATGATGAATCCAAAACTTTGCTCTGCCTTCGAGAAGATGGGTACCATGAGGGGGCCATGCAATCCCTAAAACGCCTAATGAGCAATTCCATAAAATTCTTCATGTTTAGATAGAAGAGGTTTTTAACAGTTGTTAATACTACCACTAATTTGGTTTAAGTGTTTGTATTATTTTGAGTGTCTTTTGTGATTTTAGTATAAGGAAATAAATAGTTGTCTCCTATTTGATTTGCATTGTACACTGAAGACTTTTTGCTCTTAATCTTTTGGGAGATATCAGACATGATCAACCAATCATTAGACATATATTAAGTGACTACTATGTGCCAAGTACTATGCTGAGCACTAGAGATACAAAAAGGGGCAAAAGATAGTCCCTTTCTTTCAGGAACTTACAGTCTAATAGGGAAGACAACACATACAGAAATATATACAATTATATATGCGTATACATATAGAATTAAGCGGGAAGGCAAGTATTAAGGGAGGATAGTTAGGAAAGGCCTCCTGCAAAAATTGAGATTTTAATTGAGACTTTAAAGGAAGTAAGAGATGTCAGTAGGCAGTGTTAAGGATGGAGAACATTCCAGGTAGAAGAGAGAGCCAGAAAAATGCTGAGAACTGAGGGATTATGTATTTTGTTTGTGGAATAGCCAGGAGGCCAACATCAATGGATTAAAGGGTACATGATATGAGTAATTTGTAAGAAGACTGGAAAGGTAGGAGGGAAAAGGTTATGGAGGACTTACAATGCCAAACATCATTTTGTATTATAGATACTGGAGGTGACAGATTACTACTAGAATCTCTTCAATAGGGAAACAATATGGTAGGACCTACTCATGAATCAGATTCTTATCAACAAAACTTCCCAGAGTACTAGGGAATGGACTTAATGATCCAAAGAATATGAGAAAAGAGAGAATAATATCCCCCATTAGAAAATGGATTTCCCCAGGATTGAACATGGATCTAGCCTATATCCATGGAGTAAGAACTGAGAGGAACATTTCTAGGAGAGAAGGTAGGTACAATGCTCAAATTTTGGGGGCCCAGTGTCATTTCTTTGTATAATGTTGTCTGGGCATAGACTTGAGGCTAAAGGTGATAACGAAAAGGAGGGGCATTCACTTCCATTTCTGCTTCCCCCCATTGGAATGTGAGCAGGTCAGAATTTTCTCAGCTATTCCCTTTTTTCCTCCCACCAGATGTTTCCTGTTCTCTCATCACTGCTCTTAACTCCATTCCTGCAGAGATTCTTTTGCTCATGTGTGAAAAAGAAGGAAAGGAGGAAACGAGGAAACATTGCCCAGCCTTGTTCCATGCAGAAAATGGTAAGATTTAATCCCACCTGTAGATTTAAGTTGCTAGCTAGGATAACAAAAAACCCCTATCATTTTAGAAAGAGAAATTAATTGGCTCTATCTCTTTCTCTGTGTGTCTCTGTCTTGGTCTCTCTTTTCTCTCTCTGTCTCTGTCTGTCTCTCTGTCTCTGTCTCTTCCTCTCTGTCTGTGTCTGTCTCTCTGTCTCTCTCTTTCCCCACATACATATCATGTATACCTGTGTGTGTGTGTGTGTGTGTATGTATATGTATATATGTATGTATGTACCAATACCAGCATTGATTCTTTTTTGTTGGATTTACATTTGGGAAAACCTGAGTTTAAATCCTGATTAAGACACTCACTAACTGTGCAGCAAATTACTTAATCTCTTCCAGTCTCAGTTTACCTTATTTTTAAAAGAGGAATAATAATAGTACTTACTTTCCAGTTGTTGTGAGGATCAAGTGAAACAACATATGTAGAATACTTTGTAAACTTTATATAAATGGTAACATCATCATTTTCCTTTTGGTCCCATTGTCATTATTAGGAATATATACAAATTCAAAAATAGTGAAGATCAAACGTCTTTTTATCTAGAAAAAAGAGCTCATTTTAGTACTAATTAACACAGAAGACATAAACATAGCTTTAAAGGATGGGGAAAAAACAACTTTGGAGTAAATAGTCTCAAGCAGCAAAAAAAGTGGGGGGGGGAATGAGAAAAGCCATTTCCCCATCTGGAACCAATTTTTCCAAATGGAAAGTTAGCTCTTAGTGGCTTATCATCCATCCTGGCTGCTAAAACTGTAGCACCTAGTACCTAGCTGTAGCAGCATCCATAGCTCAGGCAATTGCGCTACACAAGCTCTTCCCATGGTATCTCTGGGCTCCTTTTCCCCAGTCTCTGTCTCCTTCTTCAGCCATTGTTTCATTTTGGCACTCTGTCTAAACTATCATGTTTTTGCTATTGACCCACATCCTTTTCTACCACTAGACCATGAGATTTTCCTATTTTGGGGGAAAGCCAGCTCTTTAAAAGTCTTAGATCTTAGAAAATCACATATACAGATTCCAGAAACTTAGTGCTGCTTGTAGGAATAGATCTCAAAATCTAGTTACATTCGATATATACCAGATATTACTATGCCATGAGAAATTACGGACATGCAGAATTAAGAGAAACAGATAGATAGATAGATAGATAGATAGATAGATGATGGATAGATGGATAGATATGGATATAGAGACAGAGAGAGAGATGCACAGAGAGATATGAAATAAACAGAAACATAAAATATGCAAGTATAAAATATAAAGTGAGCAATAAAAAAACCTCAAAACAATCAACTATCACTATGTAATTATAGTGGAATAGTTATATTTCACTATATTTGTTAGAAGAAAGCACATTTAGGCTTAATATAAGTATAATGAAGTTTATAGAGATGCATTCCTATGTCTAGCCAGAAATGAATGGGGAAGGGTAATCTGACCACAATTCACTTGTAGGTCTCCTCTTAACCTACTATTCATTCATTGCTATATATTGAATTTGATCATCCTGAGCTCTACAGCAACCCCAGCTTTAATGAAATAATTTTTTATAATTAATAAACTTTCAATCTCTTTCTTGTCAGTTAATTAATTAGGTCAATGCCCAATTCTAGTTCATTAAGTATTACTTATTTAATAACTAGAGAAACCTCCTTTCCCAATAGTAATTACTATTATTTCTCTGTAATTAAATAAATACTTAAATCACTAAACAGGCATGAAACCAATAATAAAGACATATCTATTTTAAACATTATGACTATGCCTAATATCTGATCCTGAATCATCTCAATTCCTTGATGTGACAATAGATGACTATCTACTTTGCTTATCTAGAAACACAGTGTCACTGCATTAAGTTCCCTCCAGATACTGACTAAAAATCTTCCTTGTATTTCTCTTTCACATAGAGCTAGCTTGAGTCTCTTGGAAAATAAACTAGATTAGTTTTATTTTGAAGTTTCTTCAGTAGTCACAGGAAATACATTGTATTTACAAGTTTCTCAAAAACTTTTTACACAATTATCTTCATAAAGTTTCTTTATAAGTTATCATTTTTAATAGCTATAATGAAGATAAATTTTCTGTCTCTTTTTCTATCTCTGTCTCTGTCTCTATGCCTCTGTATTTGTGTCTCTGTCTCTGTCTGTCTCTGTCTCTCTCTGTCTCTCTGTCTCTCTGTCTCTCTCTCTCTCTCTCTCTCTCTCTCTGTCTCTCTCTGTCTCTCTCTCTCTCTCTCTGTATAACTCTCTCTGTCCCTCTCTCCCTCCTTCTTTCTCTCTTTTTCTCTCTCCTGACTTCAGATTCCTTTGAAACTCTCAGAGATCACAAAGTACCAACAGAGTTTGTTACTCTTTTGGAGGATATCTTGAACAGGATTCAAGTCAAAGCATTATGCTGAGTTTCAAACTGAAATATTGCAGTCTATTAAATGAGACCCATAAATCAAAAGAGTTTGGCTTAACTATACACACTGAAAAAACAAGTGGATGAAGAATACCTATTATCTAGAGTCTAGAATATCATATTGTTATATTTTCTAAATAACCTATACAACTTTTTTTCCCTACCAAAAGAAGTCATGATCAGTATGTATGTAAAGGGCCTCTGACAAAGCTTGTGTTGGCTGCAAACACCTTGGATTTATGTTTCCTCCCAGTCTTGGAATACACGATGCTATTGGGAAAACGGAACCGAGTGGCAGGGATTTTTCCTCTTCAGCAGAAGTTTTCAGCATCTCTCCAGACAGACAGGAGGGGAAAATAAGGAGAAGAGAAGAGGGAGATAGAATATTCTCTTAACCCATGGAACAACATGGCTATCATAGAAGGGACCCATAATTCCAGCATGACCCTGGGCAAGAGATTCCCTTATATTCTCTAGGCCTCAAGTTCTCATCTGTAAAATAATGGTGTTAGGCTAGATGACCTTCAAGATTACTTTCAACTCCACATTTATGAACATATAATCCCAGGATCATTTTAAAAGGCAAGTTAATTGCACAATGGGAAAAATACAATATTAATTCAGTGGAGTGCAGCTTCCCTGCACTCATGATGATCATGCTTTTGGTCTGCTGGCTGGAAGTCTGAGGGTCTGTATTCTCTCATTTTTATACTAAAAACAACAGGAAACTCTGTGAATGACCCAAGACTTTAATCCCTTGAGACAATGAGATCTGGAGGATGGTTTCAATATCTTTCATGGAAAGAACAACAACAGACCTGATGGGACAAGGCTTTGGGATTTTGTTCTTTTCTGAAATGGAGGACTTTACATAGATTCCCAGTCATTAGACCTACATAAGATCATAGATATAGAGCTGGAAGACACATCCAGCGTAGGTCATGTAGATCAGCCTCCTCATTTAACATTTATCTTATCTGGTTATTTCAAAGCATGATGTCTTAAAGATAGATAAGGGCATGTTGAATTAAGAAAGAAAAAGGATCTTTGAAAATCTGAGAAATTAGCTCATACATTACACCAGACACAAGGAAGGAAAAAGCTAATGGAGAGAAAATGGCAAGAAAGACCAGGCAAACCAAGCAAAAGCAAAACCCATATTATAATAGCCAGAGAATGAACCCAAAATGAAATAAGAGTAGAGGTAATTGATATTCAAGAACAGGAACATGGTTACCAAGACAACAAAGCTGGGTCTCAGAAGAGCATGTGCAAGGTGATGCAAATGACAGTCAACTACAATTGGGGTGGAAAGTCTAGGAGGGATGATGGAATGACATTTGGGTAGCATAGGAAAAAGGAACGATACCTGGAAGTATCATAGGCATCAGAAAATTTTGGAATGTGACTTAATGAAAAAGAATGTACCATGTTGAGTTGCTAAAGGAGACTAGTGCTATGCATAACCAGTATGCTTCTTCCTTGTGTGTTAGTTGGACCTATTCACATTAAACATGTGGATAAACAGTTGTTTTTTTCCAATTTATTCTATGATCTCAAAAGGAGGCCAAAAGAGATTGGAAACAACATTAGCAATAATAATTAAAATTCATCACTGCTGTATTTTAAGACATGGAACATTTTATATATTCAATTTCTGTGGTAAACCCAAAATTCCAATTTCTTACAATCTGTGCCATCTGAAAAAAAAAAGTTACTCTTGCCTCAAAATGCCAGAAAACAATTGTGAGATCCCTATACTTTTGAAGCCATAAAATACTCAATTTTATTGGTTCAGAGTAGAATGAAATCTTAGAAAGCATCTAGTCCAATGTTAATATTTTATAGCATAGTAAACGATCCCTCTGAAAAGATTAAGTCAACTAAATCTTCTCATCTCTGACACACAAGTGATTAATGTTCTTATTTACATGCCATATGCTTATTGGATTGAATTATTTTAAAGTTGGAATAAACATTTTGCATTAAAGCAATTGATCAATTTAGCCAGCTGAAGTGTTCATCTCATTTGACTAGGCAATTTCAGTCAAAGTGGTAGATAACCAGGTTTTTATCAATCAAGAAAAAGAGAGAATGGGAAAGTTAATCATGATTTACTTTAGTAATATTATTAAATGAAACTTACTGGAACTTTTTTTTTTACATTTTATATTATCTTGATAATATAAGCAAAATTGCCAGCAATTCCAGTCTACAAATTAAACTAGTCTTACAAGTAAAATCCAAGAAATAATGAACCATTCATTTATAAATAGATTTAATAGGTCTTTCATCTATATTTATCATCTATTAATTTGAATAAATATTTACTAAACACCTATTAGGCACTGAAGATACAATTATAAAACTGATCTTGCCTTTGTGGAGCTTATACATTTCTTCAGAAAGATATGTGTGGGTAATGATTTAAAGTATTAAATTGAACTAGCTCAATTTAAGTTTTGAATGGTAACTAATCAGTGAAGATGAGGGAGAAAATGTTTTAATGCATTAGTTAGGAAGGTGTTGAGGATAATATTTTATGCCACTGTGAAACTCAGAAGAGTAATCCAGGGCTTTACTTTTCAGGAGGGAAATTCATTTAATCTGACCTTTCATTGCAGTTTTGTGGATTAACATATAGTCAACAGTGGTAGCATTAGTTACTACTAAGTGGTACAACTAGAAAGTTATCAAATAGTCCAAGGATTGGATCTTGCTATAAGATATTTCTTCACATTGATGAATATAAATAGTCACTTTTATAGTTTGAAAAGTTCTATATTATATTATCTGATTTTCTTTTATCTTGGTAGTATGTGCCAATGGATTTCATACTATTCATTTTCATTTTACTGACTTTTCATTTACACATCAGTTCTATCTCAAGTAATTTTAATTCTGTTTTCCCCCTGAGGGCATTAAAATCCTAAGTGAAAATAAAGGAAACAATTGTTTCTAATGCAAATTTAAAATAAGTGTAATGGATTTCAGCTATGACAATTGCTCCCCCATTTAGAAGATGAACACCTAGTTAGATAAAGAACACCATTACTCCTATCATTGGAATGCATCCTGTTACCATGACAACTCATGCCCAGCTTGCCTAGTATAAAAAGTGTTGGAAATTTTTTTAATATAAGATTTGCTCAAAAATCATACTCCCAACATTCCAATTTGGGGATCTTAATTTCTTCTTTAATTATGGGCTTCTTTTTTAAAAGCTAGCAGCTAAAGAGGTTATTTAAGATAAATTTACCATTGAAATAAAATGATTGGAAATCACAGACAGAATGCAAATGAGCATGGGAAATAAAAATATTTTGTTGGAAGCAATCATTTTCTGATGTCTTCCAGTTCAATTAAATCACTGAAGATGATGCAACTACTTATCAAGCTATTATTTGATTTGACATAGAATGATCCAGTTATTTATTTCCATCTGGACATTATAATCACTGAGCTCATGTTCCTTCATTGTTAATTTAGAAGTGACTAGTGCTCCTTCTTAATGCTATGTTCAATTTCTGGCAAGGAATATAGTTTTATTATGGATTTTCTTTTGGAATGAGAGCTGTGAAATTTTTTGGATCATTAACAATGTTTTCTTTGGAATACAATGGGGATAGCACTGTATCTTTATTGATAAACTTATATTTCAATTTTGTGAAATATTTTATTTCAGTAAGGTATGAAAACATGAATCAAGGAATTTCCAAAATGGTAATAAATAAAAATCTTAAGGAAGATTGAATCCCCTCTCTTCTAATTATAGGTATATATGTTATATACTTATATATAGGCATATATATTATAGGTATTATAGGTATCATCCATTTTGTTAAAGGAACCTTTAATTCCTATACCACATAATAACCACAGTCCAATACATCTCTATTCCCAAAAACTATCATAAAGTTTGGGCTCTTTGGCTTCAAAAGTAAATAACCAAGCATAAGAAATTAAATCACCTTCAGTTCTTTTTTTTAAAATTATCTTTATTTCATTAAATATTTCTGAATTACAAGTACAAAAATTATTTTTAAAACTTTTAAGTTCCAAATTCTTTCTCTTACTCTCACCCCTCCCAGCTCCTTGAGAAGAGAAGCACTTTGATTTTTGATTATACAATTGAGTTCATACAAAACACATTTCTATATAAGCTTCATTGTAAAAGAAAATATAAATTAAAAATGTATGCTTCAATTTGCATTCAGAGTTCATCAGCTCTCTCTAGATGTGATATCATGGATCCTGTGAAATTATCTTGGATAATTTATAGATAATAGATTTTTAGATCTATTTATTTAATAGATTTATAGATCTATTTAGATCTATAAATAGATAATTTATAGATAATTTAAGATAATAATATCTTAAAGAATAATTAAATCTATCACAGTTGTTGTTACAACATTGGTGTTACAATGCACAATGTCTCTTGTTCTGCTCATTTCATATCACATAATTTCCTAGGAGTCTTCCTCATTTTTTCTGAAACTATCCTTCTTATCATAATACAGCACAACTGTATTCCAACATAATCTTATATCATAACTTGATAAGCATTCCCTCACTTTCCAATTCTTTGCTATATAAATATTATTGCACAAATCAGTAATTTTCTCTCTTTCTTGATCTTTTTAGGATACAGATGTAGTCCACCTGTTATCCAGCTCTGTAGGTAACTGACTCCAAGAAGCTGTACATGCTGAACATGCGTTCAGTGGACATACTCTGATAAAAATTTCTCAACAATTTATTCCAGTAGCCATGAAAGCAACTGAAACAAAAATTGTGAAGCACTAGGAGCTTGGTTAGACATTGAAAACACTAAGTTGTTCGTTGCATTCTGGATCATTGCCTGTCATCTTGACTTTGACCCTAACACTGGACTTTGATGACTCAGGAAGAGAGAGAGAGGATGACAACTCTATGTGCTTCTACCTCACTTAAATCCAATTCACTGGCAAGTCAAGACATCTCCCATGATGACCTTGATCCTCTTCAAAAATAAAGGATGAACAATACAACAGTAGTATTGTGGAGTCATTGAGTATGCTGAGTTATATAGCTCTTTGGATTATATTTTTGTACAACCACTGCAGCATCTGTCAATTTCCTTTTCTCTTATGTTAGCCAATCTGACAGTTGTGACGTGTTACCTCAAACTATTTTAATTTAAATTTCTCCAATCAATAGTGATTTAGAACTTTTCTCATGTGACTATTGATTACTTTGATTTCTTCTTCTGAAATCTATCTCTTCATATCTTTTGATTATAATCATCTTGAGAATGGCTCTTAGTTTTATAAATTTGGCTCAGGTCCCTATATATTTGAGAAATGAAACCTTTATCGAAAGAAATTGTTGCAGTTTTTCCCCAGTGTTCTGTTTTTCTTCTAATCTTAACTGCATTCTTTTGAAATACAAAAGCTTTTGAATTTTATATAACAAAATTATATTATTTCACATAATCTCTTCCAGCTCTTCTTTGATATAAATTCGTTCCTTGCCATACATCTAAGAGGTATTTCCATTCTCCCCTATTTATTTATGACATCATCTTTTATGTCTAAATCTTATATCCATTTTGACCTTATCTTGGTATACAGCATGAGATATTGGTCTATGCCTAGTTTCTGCCAAACTGATTTCCTATTTTCCTAGCAATTTTTGTCAAAAGTTGCATTCTTAACTCCCTATCTTGTATCTTTGAGTTTATCTATGGGCATTTATTACTGTCTTTTGTATAGCCAGTTTATTGCACTGATACATCATTCTCCTTCCTTTTTCCTTCCTTCCTTCCTTCCTTCCTTCCTTCCTTCCTTCCTTCCTTCCTTCCTTCCTTCCTTCCTTCCTTCCTTCCTTCCTTCCTTTCTTCCTTCCTTCCTTCCTTTCTTCCTTTCTTTCTTTCTTTCTTTTTCTTTCTTTCTTCCTTCCTTCCTTCCTTCCTTCCTTCCTTCCTTCCTTTCTTCCTTCCTTCCTTCCTTCCTTCCTTTCTTCCTTTCTTTCTTTCTTTCTTTCTTTCTTTCTTTTCTTTCTTTCTTTCTTCCTTCCTTCCTTCCTTCCTTCCTTCCTTCCTCCCTCCCTCCCTCCCTCCCTCCTTCCTTCCTTCCTTCCTTCCTTCCTTCCTTCCTTCCTTCCTTCCTTCCTTCCTTCCTTCCCTCCTTCCCTCCTTTCTTCCTTCCTTCTTTCCTTTTTTATTTCTTCCTTCCCTCCTTCATTTCTTCTCTCTCTCTCTCTCTCTCTCTCTCTCTCTCTCTCTCTCTCTCTCTCTCTCGACAATTGGGGTTAAGCAACTTACCCAGAATCACATGGCCAGTAAATAGCTGAAACCAAATTTGAACTTAAGTCCTCCTGACTACAAGGTCAGTGGCCACTCTGTTTTAGCCAGTACTAGAATGTTTCAATGACTATTGTTTTGTAATATAATTTGAAATCTGGTGCTGCCAGATCATCTTCTTTCATTTTTTAAAATTGATTCTCTTGATATTTTTGATGATTTCTTCTTGCAAATGATTTTTTAAATTATTTTTCTAGCTCTCTAAAATAATCCTTTGGTGGTCTGATTGGCATGGTACTGAATAAGTAAATTAACTTAGGTAGAACTGTCATTTTTTTTTAAATATTGGCTTAGCCTGCCCAAGAGCAATTAATTTTTCTCTAGCTATTTAGAGCTGATTGTATGAGAGAGTATTGTAACTCTGTCCCTTTATTTCCTGGATTTGTATTGGCAGGTAGACTCACAAGTGGTTTATATTGTCTGCAATTATGTTAAAGTTTTCTTTCTGTCTTTTACTGCTGGCTTTTGTTGATAGTATACAGAAATGCCGATAATATATGGAGGTTTATTTCATTTCTCACAACTTTGTGAAAGTTGTTCATTTTTCAACTAGTTTTTAGTTAATTGTCTAGGGTTCTCTAAGTATACCATCAAATCATCTGCAAAAAAATGTAGTTTCATTTCCTTATTGCCTATTTTTTCCTCTCAATTTCTTTTTCTTCTGTTATTGCTATAGATAGCATTTTTAGTAAAATATTGAAAAATGAGTGGTGATAAGAGTCATCCTTGTTTCACTTCTGATATTGGAAAGGCTTAAAGTGTAATCCCATTACAGATAATGTTTGCTCTTGGTATTAGATACTACTAATTTTAAGAAAGGTTCTGGGGCAGAGTTAAGATGGTAAAAGTAAAGTAAAAGCAAAAACTTGCATGAGCTCTGCTAAACTTCCCTTCAACCAACTTTAAAATAATGCCTCAAAATTAATTCTAGAGTGACAGAACCAATAAAAAGATAGGATGAAACAAATTTCCATAATAAGACAACATAGAAGTTTGGCAGGAAAGGTGTGTCTCGCTGGGATGAGAGAGGAGCACAGTCCAATACAGGCCTCATCTTAGAAATCCAGCAGCAGATCTTGGTGGGGGTGTGTAGATGGGACTGAATTGATAATAGTGGCATTTGAAGCTCACAGCATCCAGATAGTAAGGTGACTACACAATTGGTCACAAGGAGATTACAAATAACCCTTTGCTGGCATGCATGCAGGAGTCTCTTACATTGGCCATACTCAATTTTAGGTCCTAGTCAGAGGGCAAGAAGGATAATTAACTTACTACACCATGAAAATGAAGGAAAGTGGGAACCCAAATACTAGTTCCAGGACAAAAAAGTGGCTGTAGTCACTCACAGACTAAAGCACAGAGCAAGAGAACAATGACCCACATCTCTCCTTAGATCACACCACCCTGGAAGAACTGAAAACTTATAGACCCCTAGAATTAGATTTGAAACTAGCACTACTAAAAAATCTAAAGCTTGAAACAATGCTTCCTCTCTACTAGGAACAAGAAGCCAACTTTAACATAAAACCATCAAAAAGCTTAGAAAATGAGCAAACAACAAAAAAAGAACCTGACCAAAGAAAATTGTTATGATGACTGAAAAACTGAAAACACAAACTTTGAAGAAAAGAATGTCAAAACAGCTATAAGCAAAGCACTGAAGAAAAATGTGAATTGGTCAGCCCCCCTCCACCCCTAAAAAATTCTTGGAATAGCTTAAAAATATTTGAAAAGTTAAGTCAAAGAGGGGAAAAAATGGGAAAAGAAATGAGAATGAGGCAATAAAATAATGAAAAAAAAAAGCCAACCACTTGGTAAAGGATGAACAAAGCACTGAAGAAAATAATACCTTAAGGAACAGAATAGGCTTAATAGTTTAAAAAAAAGGCACAAAAACTGACTGAAGATTAGAATTCCTTAAAAAGCCCAATTGACCACATGGAAAAGGAAGTAAGAAAACTCAAGGAAGAAAACTCCTTCAAAATTATAATTGTGCAAGTAGAAGCCAGTGACTCCATGTGACATCAAGAAACAATAAAATTAAACTAAAAGAATGAAAGCATAGGCAAAAATGTGGAATATCTCAGGATACATACAACTGACTAGGAAAATAGATCCAAAAGAGATAATAAAAGAATTATTGAACTACCTGAATGCCATGAAAAAAAAAAGAGCCTGGAAATCACATTTTGTTTTGTTTTGTTTTGTTTTTAATTAGGAAATATTGTTTTATTTCTTTCTGATTACACATGTGCATTGATTTTTAATACGCATTTCTTTGTGAATCCAATATAAAAGGGAAAAACCACAAGAGAAAAAAAAACAGAAAAAAAAGGGAAAAAATGAGCATAGCATGTGTTGATTTACATTCAATCTCCATAATTCTCTCTAATTGCAAATGATATTTCTTTATCCAAAGTTTATTGGATCACTAAACTGTTGAGAAGAATCAAGTCTTTAATAGTTAGTCATTGCATAATCTTGCTGATACTATGTACAATGTATTCCTGGTTCTGCAAGTTTTGGTCAATATCAGTTCATGTAAACCCTTCCAGGTCTTTCTAAAATCAAGCTGTTCATCATTTTTTTTAATAAAACAATATATATATATATATATATATATATATATATATATAAAAAATATATATATATATATATATATATATATATATATAACAATATAAAACAAAGCAAAGCTTACTAGCTATAATAATAACACTATCAATAGTCATCCATTGCTTTCATATACCATAACTTATTCAGCCATTCCCCAATTGATGGACACTTACTAATTTTCTAATTCTTTGCCACCATGAAAAGAGCTGCTACAAACATTTTTTGCACATGTGGGTCCTTTCCCTCCTTTATGATTTCCTTGGGATACAGACCCAGTAGTAATACTGCTGGATCAAAGAGTATGCACAGTTTTATAGCCCTTTGGGCATAGTTCCAAATTGCTCTCCAGAATGGTTGGACTAAAAATACAACATACTAGCAATGTATTAGTGTCCTAGTTTTCCCACATCTCCTCCAACATTTATCATTGTCATTTCCTGTCTTTTTAACCAATCTGAGAGATATGAAGTGGTACCTCTGAGTTGTTTTGATTTGCATTTCTCTAATCAATAATGATTTAGAGCTCTTTTTCATACGATTATAAATGGCTTTAATTTCATTATCCAAAAATTGTCTATTCTTATCCTTAGACAATTTATCCATTGTGGAATGACATATTCTTATAAATTTTACACATTTCTTTATATATATAATATATATATATATATATATATATATTATACTTTTATATATTTTAGAAATGAGGCCTTTATTAGAAACATTGGTTCTAAACTTTTTTTCTGGACATAATATTTCAAGAAATTATCAAGAAAAAATTCCCTGATTTCCTAGAACCAGAGGATAAAATAGAAATTGAATCACTGATCACCTGCTGAAATAAATTTCAAAATGAAAACTCCCTGACAAACTATAGGCAAATTCCAGAGCTTCCAAGACAAGAGGAAAATATTTCAAGCAACCAGAAAGAAACAGTCAGGCTAACACAAGATTTTAGCAGCTTCTACATTAAAGGACTGGGAGGCTTGGAATAAGATATTCCAGAAGGTGAAAGAGCCAAGATTATAACCAAAAATCACCTACCCAGCAAAGCTGAGTATAATGCTTCAGGAAAATGGATATTTAAGGAAATTGAAAACTTTCAAGTGTTTGTGATGAAAAGACCAGAGGTGAATGGAAAATTTGACTTTCAAATAAGATTCAAGAAAAGCATAAAAAAGTAAACAATTCAATAAGATTAACTTAGTTACCTTGCTATATGTGAAGATGATAAATGTATCTTCTAAAAACTTTATGATTATTGGGGCAATTAGGAGTATTCATAGAAGGCCTTAGTATGAGTTATCTATGATGGGGGTAATACCTAAAATATATACAATCAAGATAAAAGAAAGTGTGATGACTTTAATGGAACAGTATCTAAAAAAACAAAATTATAGGGTATGAAAGAGGGATGCATTGGAAGAAGAAGTAAGGGAAAGGTAGAATGGCATAAATTATCTCACAAAAAAGATGTAAAAGGGCTTTTAAGGCAGAGGGCAAGATGTTGGGGGGTCCATGGTGAGCAATGTTTAAACCTTACTCTCATCAAAATTGGCTCAAAGAAGGAAACATGTATACTCAGTTAAGTATAGAAAGTACAAAGAAGTACAAGGAGGAGAAGATAAGAAAGGGGGTAAGGTTGAAAAAAGGGAGGTAGGGTTGGGGGGGAGATAGTAGTAAGAAACAAAACACTTTTGAAGTGGAACAAGGTAAAAGAAAAATAAAAAACATAAATAGAGGAAAATAGGTTGGAGGGAAGAACACAGTAATCATGAAGCATATTAGTCAGTTCCTGACAGAAAGGTAAGAGACTCAAAATACAGAATAAATTTAACATTTCTGAACATGGCCAATGAGGGTAATTTGCTTCATTGGCTAGATACATTTATTTTAAAGTTTTTCTTTTCTTTTGTGGTTGCTCAATTGCAATGGAAGAAAAATAATGTTGAATTGAAAAATAATAAAATTTAAATTTAAAAAAAATGTGAATTCTTTGAAGACAGGAACTGTCTACCTTTTTGAATTTGTACACCCTTCCGAGGATAATATTAGACATATAGGAAGTACTTAATAAATGCTTTTTCATTCAAATACTTACAGGTTGATGCACCAAATTGTATTTATTGGAAAGGATTATCCTCAGTATTGTTATTAGCATTAATAAATACTTATAGCTTAAAATGCTTTAATATGAAGTTATTTACAATGTTAAATTATATCCATAATCATCATTATTGAGCAAATGTCACTAATAAGCTTTAACCACAAATGTACTTCCAAAATGGGGAGGGGGGAGAAGAAGAAAAAAGACCAGAGTTTACATTTTAATACATTGGAAAAATTCCTTCTAGGGGTGTAACATGTTGAATTAATATCATTTTAACACACACATATACATATGTATATTTTTAATAGACAAAAATAGGAAAAGAAAGGAATATTAATTATATATCATTATATTTAGGAGAATAAAATTCCCAACAGGGAAAAGAAAGAAATTAAGTAACTGAAGAGGGTTTCTTTGCTAAAAATAAGATACTTCTTAATGAAAAAATAACTATACTTTTCCCAAATGTTCCTGAAAAGTTTTGTATAAAGATTTTTTTTTTTGTAAATCAAACCTAATTTTCCAATTCACTTAGGTTATTGTAAAAGGACACATCTGAATTTCTGATTGATATTTAATTTTATATTCTTCTCCATTCTTGTCTCTATTTGAGCATGGTAAACATGTTGTTCAGTGAATTATTATCCTTGGCAAGTGTCATTTTGTAATATTAATAAAGCATTTATTATGTGCCTTGTGCTACTCTGCTTTACATAACAGATACTTGACTTGACTCAGTACCAGAACTTGTGCTAGGGATTCATATCAAGCAGAGCTGGAGAACCTCTATCCTCAAAGTGCTAATTCCAATAGCAGAAGACAATGCACACAGCAGGAGACATAGGGAAGAAGAAGAAGAATATTTGAAGATAGTCCAAGTAAGGCAAACCATAGCTAGATGTCTAAATGTAAGCATCAATACTTTAAAATAACAAGGATGATTTTCCTGGTGTCCCAGGTAACCAATCTGCAGGACTGCTGAAACTTAAATAAAAGATGCACATACTCAGTATATGCAGTAGATAGGGACAGAACATCACTTGGGAAGGTACTACAATGACAACATATATGGGTTTAAAAGTACATGCATATCTATAATATATAGCAAAAATTCAAAAGTAATAAACAAGCTTAGCTAACAAAGCAAAGCTAACTAGCTATAATAATAACACTATCAATAGGCCTATAAAATACAACTTAACTATGTATAAAAAATTACTTAGGAGATTGCTATAGCATGAACATAACACAAAACAATCACATGAACATAACAGCAAATAAACATACTAAAAAATTCAGACATTCACATGTATAACTGTAGTGTTCTGGTTGGTTTTCTGAAGGTCTTGGAGCAGCCTTCGTTTCAGTAGTTTAATCACCACGAGAATAGCCAGGGATAAAGTCCAAAAATCTTTATTGCCTCTCTTGCCTGGGGCTTGGCTAGTTTTCTGGAGGCCCTTCAGGTTGGCCTTGGTCCCAGTGAGGGAAGCAGGAGGACAAGCCAGCCACCACAGTGTTGGGAGATGAAGTGAAAGTGTCTCCTCTTGTCTTCTCCGAGTCTGTCTCTGGCTGAGTTTGTCCCAGTTTATATGCAGTATACTGAGTATAAATCAATCATTATATCACTAAGGAACCATTATTTGTTGTAAGATTAAATCAATCATACTGAACTAGAGAACTATTAACCATCATGTTAAACTAGATAAGAATTTTCTTATCAATTCCATTGACTTAAATAAAACCTTGTAAGATTCCTTGTTTCAATTACAGAGTTCTGGCCCATAACTTATAACAGTAAAGACAGACAACTGTATGCAAGGAATATTTTCTATTGGTACTAACTGATTTTACTGGCCTTTTCTCCTTCTTTCTTTCTTTTTTCTTTCCTTCCTTCCTTCCTTCTTCTCTTCTCTGTTCTTTAGCAGTATATACTAGCTACTTTGCGTAAGTGAAATAGTACATAATTGTATCTCAAGGAGCTTACATTCTAATAGGGGAAGTAGCAGATATATACATAATACAAGGTAGATTGAAGGTAAATTAAGAGACAAACGTAATAGCACACTCCGACAGTGTAGATTAAAAGTCACCTTTCCTTCCTATGCTTTGTAACTTTCCTCCAAATCTTCCTGTAAATCCTCTACAGGGTTCCAACAAACCAGTTGTATTTCTTCAGATCCCTTATTTTGCATAAGTACCAGTACAATATACAAGCTATCTCTCAATATGTGTTTAGCCAGCTCCCTTTCTCCTTCTAGATCTCCTTGATATCTTTGCCCACTACACAAAACCATCAAAGCCTTGCTTCTTTTCATTCATAAATTTGGAAACGGGCCACAAGCAACTTGATGTAGCAGAGAGTGAGGATTAGGTTCAATCAGGGCTCTGCTACTTATATTTGTGTAATTTGGAACAGATCAAATAACCTAACCCTTAGTTCCTAATCTTAAAAATTTTGGGATTGAATTCAATGTCATGTTAAGTCCCTTCAAGCTTTAAATATAGGATCACAAGTACTGACTTTTGGAGATAAAGAAGCTGGGAAATTTAGGTTTGGGCATCTTCATCATAGTATCGTCTCCATGAAAAAAATTCCATAAAGGCTTTAGGTCTGCCATCTAGTGGTCACTGATTTACTAATTTGAACTTCTAAAATTAGTAAGCAAAACTAGAAATCTCAAGAGATTAAAAATAGCCCTCTATATTATGTATGATGTAACCAAAAACATTTAGTTTTACAAAATATATAGAACCTAATAATATAAAATGCATTGAAGTATGGCTTTTTTTTTTTTTTACTATTTGTCATCACAGATTACACTATTACACCTTCCATTCAACATTTCAAATTTATTTTCAGTTGGAGAAAAGAATCAGCCTTTTCCCAACACTTGTCAAGGCGAATTTCAACAGAAATAGAGAAAGAAGGGGCAATTAGCTGGTACAGTGGATAGATACATCATCCCTGAAGTCAGAAAAATCTGAGTTCAAATCTGGCCTCAGACACTTAAAATTTCCTGGTTATGTGATTCTGCGCAAATTACTTAACCCCAATTGCCTCAGCAAAAAAATAAAGAAAGAAAAGAAATCGAAAAAGGAGACTCTTGAGAACTGGACAAATAGAATGAGTAGTAACTTTAAAGAGATATTTGTGTAGAAATGGATGGAAGAGGGGGAAAGGAGGGCATCCTTGTTGTCAAATGACATGTTCTGCCTATGTGCCCTTGGTGTTGTCCTGTAGAAATATGGGGGAAAGTATTAGGTACTTAAATTTTTATTCTAATTAAATGTGTGTAATAGAAACTAGCACATGTTCATAGTGCATCAGCATGCTTGGCTGATGCAGAATTGCCATGTGGAAGAAATTGGGAAACCTGTTTCCAGGAGAATTGTAATAGCATGTGATGGAAGGGCCTTGGAAAAACTTGAGCATGCATAAACAGTCTGTAACTTGTTCCAGTCTGCTAACTACATGATTAGGAGAAGCATCTTTCAGTCAGCTGCATTGTTATAACTGGAATCATCTTGAAAAAAGGTCTGAGTCAGTCTTGTCTATTTGGTCATTTTCTCTTTAACAGAATACTTGGTAGATATTTCATATTCCACTGGTGAGAGCCAATGCAATTAAGGGCAAAGGTTTCGGCCATTCTGTCAAATCTACCACATGATTCTATGAATCCAGGACTTCTCTTATTTTGGAGTTTGATATTTCCTTTTAAATGAAGAAAGAATCCCAGTGTCCTAGCACACAGGATTTTACCATTAGTTCAGCATTGATGCTCATATGAGCACCAAAGGAATATCCTTTGGGAGTGGTCTTCTGCATCCAACTCAGCAATACTTGGAGTGAGAACTCATCTAAAAGTAATATCATCAAAACATGAACTTATTTAAATTACTGCTATATAGGAATTGAGCTAAGTTTGAATCCACTCTTCCCAAAAAACAAGATAGCATATGGGAATATGTGTTTCTAAGTTAGGGAAAATATTTGTAGGCTGTTCTTGCTTATCTCTTTGCAAAATCTAATTGATGTTAAGTGGTTACATAAAACTATAGTGCTAGTCACATGGAGTTAACAATGGAAATTTGAGCAAGTAGTAACAAGAAAAGACACCCACAAATCCTTCAGGGAATCCATGGCCCACTGAGGAGGAGATATGGCAGGCATTGGTTTGGGAGACTAAAACCAGATAATACTCCCTACATTTTAAAACAACTTATACCTACTATGTCCACAGTATTATGCTAGAATTTGAGAATATAAAACCAAGTCACTGTAGCTACAGTATATATGGGAAGGTAGAAAGAGGGAAAAGAATGTAATAGGTTTGTTACCTTCTTTTCCCACCAGCTATAAACATGATGTAGTTCAAATATTTGTTTCATTATGCTGGGTTCAGTCTAGTTCTCCCAAAGGTAAGTTTGTGACAAACATTAATTGAGGTTAGTCAAGTCAATGCAAATCAAGTCAACAAGAACTAAATAAGTACCTACTAGGTATCTGGCACTGGGCTAAGCATTGATGGTACAAAAAAAGGCAAAAAATTGTCCCTGTTTTCAAAAAGCTCATCAGTATGTGAACTTTTTTTTTTTTTTTTAGCAGAGAAATGACTAAATGGGAAAGCCAAAATATACTTCTATACACTGTCACCTTGGACAATCCAATTCAATTTGATAACTCTGAATTAAACATCTATAATGTCTTAAGTGCTAATGATATAAAGACAAAAGCAAAAAACAAATTGCCTGTCCCCAGGGAGCACATATTTTATTGAGGAAATATAACATTTAAATAGAAATGTAATGTAAGTTAAATTGAGAAGGGAGAAAGCTCTAATAGCTAGAGGGAATCAAAAAGAATTTCTAGATGATGCCAAATGAGCCAAACTTTGAAGGAAGTTAAGAATTCCTAGGGACAAAGTAAATGAGGAGGGGAAAACTTCCTAAAAATTAGAGCAATTCCAGCAAAATAACTGTATGGATATGTATACATATATTGTATTTAACATATAATTTAACATATTTAATATGTATTGGTCTACCTGCCATCTGGGGGAAGGGGTGGGGGAAGAAGGGGAAAAATTGGAACAAAAGGTTTGCAATTGTCAATGCTGAAAAATTACCGATACATATATCTTGTAAATAAAAAGCTATAATAAAAAAATTAGAGCAATTCAAAAGTGAAATTGACTGCTTTAAAAGATTATGGCTACATGCTCACTTATTAGATATGTCACAGTAGAAATCAATTCTGGATCTGAATTGGACTAGATAGGTGCTAAGGTCCCCTCCAGCTTTCATATTCCTTAACTGTGATTCTGGGTACCTTCCAGGAATGGCAGGTGAACTGGACAATATGATAGAAGTGAGAAATCATATTGGGTTCATAGGAATAATGAGTATGTAGAAAGTTGTATGTGGAAAGTTATAATGTAAGATAAACACTCTGGGCGCCATATTACAAAAACAAGACTAAGGAGTATGCATTTTATTAAGGAGCTGTTGAAAGATTTTGAGCAAAGCCATGGCATGATGTTATTATTCTTAAGGAAGATACCTGGCAATGGACTAAGTAATGAATTGGAGAAGAGATAGAGTGGGTGGGACAGAAAGTTAAGATGTTGCAATAATCAGAAATCAGGAAGACTATGGGAAATCAGTTTAGGTGGTGGTTGGAAAATGGGAAATTAGTTAAGGGGGTGGTTGCTCAGAAGCCAAAAGAAAGAAAAGTATGCATAAGGAAGAAATGATCAACAACTTCATCCCTTCTCAAACATCCCATAGCTCTCATTCTTTTCCATCTTCTCAGTTGACAATTTTGATTCATATTTGACAGACATAATTGAGGCCATTTATCCAGAACCATTTCTTCCCTCCTTTCATATCACTCAATAACTTCTATCTCCTTCTCCACCCCTTTCTCACATGAAGAGATGACCCTTATCCTTACAAGCTACACTTCTCTACATGGATAAAATGTTCCCATTCCATCTCATCTTCTCCAGTATATTGCTCCCTATCTCTCCCATCTCACTCATTACCAGTGTCTCTCTCTGTCTACAACTGCTTTCTAAAGCATATCTTGCCCATCCTCAAAAAATCCCTCACTTGATCCATCATCCATGACTGCTAGCTATTATCTTCTATCTCTCCCCCCTTTCGTAGCTAAATTCCTTGATATTGGATCTACAACTAGTGCCTCCATTTCCTTTTCCCTCATTTATAACTCTCTACAGTCTAGTTCCAATCTTATCACTCAATCCATGAGAAGCACATGCTCCAAAACACATAATATAACCGAGTGGTGGGTCTTCTACCGAGAGAATTCCTTAGCAGCGCCATCCTTAGGGTTTTCGTCTCTAGTATCCTCAAAATTGAGCTTTCCAGGACCTAGCCTTCTACAGTGTGTGTGCGCAAGTATCCACACATGCTCACATGCACTCGAGAGTACTTTGGCACTACCAAGTTCCTGGACAAAAAAGGAAAACCTCAGATTCCAGATTAATTGAAAAAAGAGTCTCTGGTCTTCTATCTATGCTCAGAAAGAGGGGAAAAGCAAAATGGAGCAGGGGGAAGGGTCCAATTAAGGAAAAAGTTTACCTCTTATAAGCTAGCAAAATGAAGTGATATATCCTATGGCAGCCAGAGCCCTCCAAAAAATTCCCTCTCAATTCCATTGAGTCCACATAGGTGAAATGGTTATGCCTACATTCTTTAAAATGAAGATGCCCTCAAATACTTAAAGGTTCATCTATTTGTAAACTAATCAAGTTGATCTGAGAAATTTTCTGATAAATATTCAGTTCCATTAATAGAAGTAATGATGAGACATAAAGGGGCCATTTTTTCACAGCTTGCAAATTATAGCCACCTACATAAATCCTGAATACTAAAGCTGATTAGCTACTTAGATGTAACATGTAAATCAATACAGAGAACTATGGTTAAGTAGAGTGTATGCTGAATGTATAATCAGAGAATCTGGTTTCAAATCCTAACACTGCCAATTACTATGTAACGTGTTGGGCACATTATTCAATCCTTCCATCTTTGTTTTTTTAACTATATACTAGGAGGTTAGACTAGATAGTTTCTAAGAGTCTTTCCAACATTAGATAACCCATGATTCTAATTTGAAGCTTTCAGACTCTTGAAAGAAGGGCTGTTATGAGGATCTTTAAATCCAAATGAACACCAAGCACAGGCATTTTGCCATTATGTATTTTCTCAGTCAATGGATATAACTGTTATTATGTGGCTATCTTCAGGATATTTTGAGGTTAAAAGTGTCCTTGTACTAGAAGAAATTAAGAATTGGTCTATATACCAAACTAGCACATTTATTTATTTAATCTAAATCATTGACTTCTGATCATTCATGTATCTTCTTTTACTTCTTATTCTCTCCACTCCCTCCTCCCATGGCCTGGGTTTTTCCTTAGAAAAAATGAGAAAAAATGATGGAGAAACCATCACTATCATGCTTCCTTTCCCGTTGTATAAAGATTCAGAGGATTTTGAGTCTTTAGACCTCAAAAATGTAAACATCTGTCCAGTCTGACAGTTTTCCAAAAGGACTCAGAGTATAAGCTATCTCCTTGTAACATAAGTATCAAATGATTAAACTGAAGACAATGAAGACATTTCCTTCTTGGAAGCATCAGGAGCAGGAGCAAAAGTCAGCTTGTGACACTGTTGGAAAGACTTCCTAATGCTTGCTGGGATTCACAACCATTTCTGGCACTAAACTCAACTTGAGCTATCAAAAGCATATGGGAGGCTAAAGATTACAGTAGTAGTGAAATGTTAAGACCATTTTCTAAAGGTCAAGACCTAAACTACTGTAGATTGGACCCCTGTTCTCTTGGGCTAGAGAGACTTACAAGGATCATCACTTTGACATTGCTGCTTCTAAGCAAAGCCAAAGGGCTTTTTAAAAATAAAGGTTAATGGGGAAGCCACGTGATGAAATGGAAACAGCATTGGGTTAGGAGTTGGAGGGCCCATCTCCAGGCCTGAATTCCTTACCCATAAATTTTGTTTGGACTAGGTGCCCCCTCATATTTCCTCCTGCTCAAATCTATGGTTCTAAACTCATAACCCTGATGAAAGAGATTATTGTATGAGTTCTTGAAACCACATTAGCACCAAGCATTGTTATTTTATCAACATATATTTTCTCATATATCTGTGGATACTGAATTTAACAAATATTGAGTGGATGGCTGCAAAAAAATCTTTTTCTCTTGAAGAAGCTGGGATGCACTGATGCTGATATGAAATTAGAACATTACTGAGTTCTAATCTTGCCACTGCTCAATGTCAGCTGTGTTAAGTTTTGGGCAGTTTGATCTTTGTACTAATATTGTTAATGTTTCTGCATCTACAAAGTTACCCGATTTAACAGTGGGTTGCAAAAAGGAGAGAACAGAGGGGTTTGGAAAGGCAGATGGCAGAGGCAACTAGTCATTCTCCTGCTTCAGCATGCTCTCTGCGGGATGGAAGTGGGTCATGGATGTAGAGACCAATGGTCAGATGTAATGTAGTCTGCAATGGAGAGGGCATACCCTCCCGCTAAAACGGGGACTCCGCAGACAGCTGCCCTCCCTCTTGGAAGAACTCTTTGGTCAGCTGTGTGTGCGCGCACAGACGCCCGCTTCTGCACATTTGCAGTCCGGCTGCCTCTGTCCAGCGGCCGATCTGCGCACCTGTGTTCCCTGGGGCTGCGGGAACTCTTCCCGCATCACTCGCGCTCGCGCCTGCCGGTCAGCACGCCCTGCGCTCGGTCTGGCTCGCGGTGACCGTGCACGCGCCAATCCCCCCTCGCCCCTACTCCCCGAACCCACTCCCTGCTCCCCCACCGCGCTGCTCTTTGTGTCCGTCCCGGCCCCGGGCGAGCTAGCGCCACTGGCCGCAGCCTGGATTGGGCTGGTCTTGACCTCAGGGCGGGCGGACAGCCGGGGGCGGGGCTGACCCTATTGCAGGCCGGGCCCCGGGCCCCCTACGTGGGGCGGAGCCGAGGGCACCCACAGGCAGCCGAGGGCGGGGGGCGGGGAGGAGACAGAGGGCGGGCGCGGGCGCGGGCGGGGGGGAGGTGACTCAGCCTCGGCAGCCGCGGCCTCCGCTGCTGCTGCTGCCTCCGCCACCGCCGGCGCCTCCGCCGCCTCCGGCTTTCTTGGTGCGTGCCTCTGCTCGCTCCGCTGGCCGGGCGAGGGGAGAACATGGCGCTGCCCCCGGCCGCCGAGGCGGCGGCCCTGAGCACCCCGGAGCCGCCCGGGCAGCCCGACGCCGAGGAGCCGCTGGCCATGAAGCGCCTGGCGGAGTTGAGGCCGGAGCCCGGCGGGGTCCCCCTGCACTCCCCCTGGACCTTCTGGCTCGACAGGTGAGGCCAGGCACGGGGCAGGAGGCTGCACGACCGCGGGTTCCGGGCTCCGGGCTCAGTCCCCGCTGGCCCCCAGCGGCCCTAACGGGGTGGGGGTAGAGGGAGCTTGCGCCGCCGGCCCCGCCTCCAACGGGGCGGCCCAGCCCAGCCCAGCCCATCACAGCCCTCGCCGGCCCGCCCGGCCCACCCCGCCGGGAGCGGCGCTGCCGGGGCCCGCTTTGTCTCCCCGGCTGGCTGACCCGCCCCTTTCTCTCCAGAGCTTGCTCTCTGATTTCTCCTTTGAGTCCAGAGTCTCTTTCCCCACCCCCAAGTTCTCTTCTCGGAACTCCTGGTCTCCTCCGAGTCGCTGCACTTTCCCTCCTCCTGCACCCCTCCGTAGTCCGCGGGACCAGGTCCTACCCCCAGTCCCGCCCTTCTCCTGCTGCCCGCCTCTGCCTTTCTTTCCTTTCCTACTCTAGGGCCGGAGCCATCCCCTCCCCTGCCCCAAGTCCCTGACTCTCTGGGCCCCCTGATTGACCAGACTCCTTCCACTCCTACCCGGTCCTCTTCTCTCTCTAAAGCTAATTCTACACCCAGAACCCCTCCTCTCCCCCCAGCCCGTCTTCATTTTTCCCGTCCTCCCTTTGCCGTTTTAAAAAGGTAAGGCAGCCGAACTCACGCAACGGGACACTACCAGGGAGTAGCCTCCTGGCCTGGCAAATGTCCCAGAGCCTTGAATGTCTTGCCTCGACTCTCCAACCCCATCCCTCTGGCCTCCTGTGCCCGATCCTGTCCCAGTCCCAGTCCAGGCTAGTAACTTGAAACCTTTGGAAACTTACTCGGGCTCAAGTTGGTCTGCTCAATTTTCACTTAGCCCTTGTCGGGGTGGGGTGGGGGAAAGGATTTAGAGAATTCAAATCTGTAAAAGTTTCTGCAGCTTCAGGTCACTTTAAATATCAACAAATGCAAAGAGCACCAGACCAAAATTGAGGTAATAGGTCCAGCTAATAAAATAGACCCTTCTTATTAAATTCTGACTGCTTCAACTTTCAAATACGGAAAATGGGCATAATAATCAATCTTACCGGCTATCTGGGGTGACTGTGAGAAAAAAAGTGAAATAGATGCAAAAGCTTTTGGAAAAGTTAAAAGTACAGTGCAAACAGAAGATATTTTATTATCTTTGTAACAGGGTTGGTGTGTTAGGTCTTGAGTGTGTGAGGCAGACGTTTCATCCCAAGACCCTTCAGTAATTGGATACTCATAGATATTATAGAAGAAGAAAATGATGTCCTCCCTAAGGGCTATCCAAAACACATTTGTGGAAATTTATTGTAGAGGATCTATTATGACTAATGACTAGGAAAAAATATTATGCGAAAGTGCTTCTATAAAAATCTCTTTGGGTAGGCAAGTGTTTAATTTCAAAGGCATTATCTAAAATAGTTTCCTGAGGATCAACAAAGGTTATTATCTTCCAAATTGGAGGGGATAAGCTGTTCTCACTGAATTAATATTCTGTTTGTTTCTTCAGAATGGATACTTAGACCCATAGTCAGTTTTCCAGATTCACAGGTTAATTGGGGAAGAGGGAATGATCCCATTCTCCTGTTTTCCAAAGCATTTCAATTTGATTACTTTTGTATAAGACACAACATTCTAATAAGACATTTAACTGTCATTACCACCCTTGCTTAAATTAATTTTCCCAAGAGGTAGTTGCCTCTATCTCATTGCTTTCAAAGGTGTAGATACAAAGAGAACTTAAACAAAAATAATAACAATTCTTTATTAGATATTTACTCTTTTTAGCAATATAATCTGGTATTCAAGGAAGGCAGGTATTATAGTCAACAATGAATTTTTTTTTAATTTTGTAGTCTAAAAGAATATTCATATTGATATATGGTTATATGTATGAGAAAGTTTTCACACACACATAAGCACACCCCAAAGTTTAATTATTAAAAAAAAAAAACTTATTTTGGAATAATAGATTTAAGCTGGAAGGTACCTTATCTAGGATAACCCCTTCCTTTTATAAATGAGCAAACTGAGTCCCAGAGACATAAAGCCAGTGGTTTTTTTTTTTTTTGTTTGTTTGTTTGTTTTGGTTTTTGGTTTTTGGTTTTTTTTTTGCATTGTGCCCTTCTCAAAGAGGAATAGTGACATCAGAAGGGTGATGTCTTGATTTGCACATGAATTGGATTTAACTGAGGTAAGGCCAGTACAAAGTCATTAACCTCACTATCCTCCAGAGTGGCAAAATATAGATCGGGATGATTGAAGATCATCCCAAATGCAGTGGTGGACCTTGGCCTTTTAAATTTGGCTTTCCCAGGTCTCAGTTTGTCTGAGGAAACACCCTTTCAGTTATTTAAGCCTAGGTTAGAAATGAGGCAAAAGATAACCTAGTTTACTTACTACAAAAAAAAAAAAAAAAAAAAAAAAAAAAAAAAATCAACCAGACAGAGGAAGACTCCAAACTTTTTGGAGTTTCTGGCCAGAACAGAAACAATTGCTACTTATACTTAATCTAAGTCATCAAAACCCAAACAATGGCTAAGTGAGGCTTGAACTAGAATCTATTATTGACCAATCAGACAAAATGAGATCTGGAAAAAACTTTAGTTCTAAATGGCCAACATCTATCACTACATCTGGAGTGATATCTGATGGTTCTGACATATGCCTTGCCTCTGGACTCAGATGATCCTGGAAGACATAGTGAAGCTGATTACTTTGTTCAGCTCAATTCACTTTCAAGTCAAGACATCACCCTTCTGATGTTATTGGTTCTCTTCAAGAATGAAGGGCAATCAACAGTCTTTGCTTAGTAATAACTACTCCCCCCCCTTGCCCCAGCCACTGGCCAGTTTCAGTTGGAAGATCTTCCTCCCTCTCTTATCCTCTCTCCTTCTTTTCCTCTATCCTTCCCTCCCTTCTCTCCTCCTGAACACCTGGGGAATTATACCCTTACATGTGGATGTTCTGCTCAAAGGAATATACATTTTGATTGCTGAAACCTCACAAGATGTCTTAGTATTTAAGGGCTGGATTGTTTTTCTCTTTCCTACTTATTTATTCTATCATTTTAAAAAGTTGAACAATTAAGCCTTTTGTCCCATATATTTTCATTTATTATTTCTTAAAATTGAACTTTGGAGAACCAGGCTTTGATAAAGCTCATTGAGACTCAAAGAGAACTACTTGATTATGCCTTAAACCGTACCATAGGACCCCAAGAAACTATAGCAATTTTCATTTATTTCTCCAGGTAAGTAGAAGACAGACAAAAATTATGTTGTTTCAGTGTTTTCTAATATTTTCTTGAAACAGTATACAGGACATATTTTACAATAAGCAGAAAAGGAACAACTCAATAAATAATATTCTTCCACTTAAGAGTTTAGGGTTTTTCTTCGTTTTAGTAACTCAATAATTAATTTGAATATATTTTCTTCTCAGTAGAAAAAATCATTAATATTGATGGATACATTCATTTATTAAACATAATTAGTGCATACATGCCAAATAATAACAATATATTTTGTTCAGATCAATTTTTAAAATGGTTTTTATTGAACAGTTCCTCCCACCTTACCAACTCAGTATCACTAATAATTATATATATAGTTCTCAATTTATGAAGAAATTGTGTTTCAAGAGTTTGTTTGGACTTCAGAACATATCTTCTCAAAGAGACGATGCTCATTTGAGTTCTGTGGTCCTGAATTAGTGTTCAGATATGGTGGAAAGAATGCTGTGCTTGTACTCAAAAACACCTCAGCCTAAATGTTAGCTACAAAGTTCTCTCATCTCTGAAATGAGAGTCTTGGACTGGATGACTTTGAGGGTCAAATTCAGTACCATATATGTGAAAGTGTCTCCCTTTTCCAGTGGTCACAGTTGTCTTTGGTATCTTCAACACTTTTTCTTTCTCCAAACCTACATGCTTCCCTAAGTTTCCTACTGAGGTACACATCCTGGTAAAATTCTCCTCTCTCTCCTTCCTTGCAATCCAAATTCTCAGTCCTTCAACATGGATTTTAGGAGCAAAGTAAATATGGTTGAAAGTGCCTCATCCCTTAGAAAATAGTTCATTTTTTCAAAAGAGCAGATGTTTGTTAGCCTAAATAACTTTCAATATGATATGATTTCAGGAAAGGAGGGAGGGAAAAGAACAAAAGTGCCTACTCTGTGTTAGGCATTGTGCTAATCAGTCTCACAACTGATTTTTGACTCTCACCTGAATTGATCTTCGACAATTAGAGGAAAAACAAGCCTAAGAGTGAAGGAAGCATTTGTTGGAGCTGGAAGCAGACCAGTTTTAATTTATTTTTACTTATCCCTGTTTCTTTCCTTTGATATTTTTGAACCCCCTAGATTTGCTGAAAGTAACAAATATTTGTAAATGAAACAGGAATCTGAAGTGGAGATAAGAGTGGACAGTGACAGCTCTATGTATATCTATTTGTGACGGTAGTTTGCAAGTCAAGATAAATTCAAACTATAAAAAATAAAATGAAGGGTTAATAGACTATGTAGCTATTTTGAACTTAAAAAATGATAATACTTTATTCTCTATAGATACAGTATTTCTAAATTTGTATTTGAGTATTTCTTTCTAAAAATATATAATTTTTAATGTTATAATTTAGGGTTATTGAAACATCATCATCATTATCATCCTCATAGCTAATAGTGATAGAACACTTTCTAAGCACTTTACAAAAGATCCTCACAATGATCTTGCAAAATGGGTGCAATTATTATCCTCATTTTACAGATGAGAAAATTGAAGCAGATATGGGTTAAGTGACTTGCTTAGGGTCATACAACTAAGTGTCTGAGACTGGATTTAAACACACTCTTCATTCCAGGTCCACCATTCCATTACTGTGCTATCTAGCATTTACATAGCACTTTACATGTTATTTGATCTTCACAAAAGCCCTGTGAAGTAGGTGCTATTAATAATTTTACATGTTAACTTTACCCATTTTATATGAAAGGAAACTGAAATTGAGAGAAGCAGGCAGGAAACAACCATTTATTACAAAGAAATTAAATTGGTTCTGTATCATTTTGCAATTGATCCTATTTGGCATTATTGCACCATTTTGTATGATTGCTCAAGCCACATTTCTCTGTCTCTTTGCCTATGAGCTAAGTTTAGAAGTCCAGTTCTCATGCTAATCACTGTTCTATTCTTGCCTCAAGGAAATCTGCTATCCTTGAGAGATGTAGGTAGACAGCAGAGAGTCTGCTCTGGTATCTTTATACCACCAAGCTATCCTTCAAAGATGTCTGATTTGTTACCCAAAAAAGAGTGATCTACTATGTCAGACTTTGCAAGTAGACTCAAATATTGAACATTTCTTAGTCACCAGAGGCAAGGAGAGAGTTATTGCTAGTACTTCTTTTCCAATTTCCAGTCATTCTTGTCATCCTCACCCCCCATAGTGCTGCCAACCCTATATTCAACTACATTATTTTTTTCAGTTTACCCAATTCTATTCTTTGTTCCACGGTTATAAAAAGAGCTGTGCTTCCTTCTCTGGGTCATTGGCCAAATGAAGTAGCCATTGGACCCACTTTAATTGATTTGCACCCTGCTAATTGAAACAGCTCGGGATTCTGTACCTCAGTTTACATTTATTAAATTCTACTGAGACTTCTTTGTGCCATATACTAAGTACTTTACAAATATTATCTCATTTGATTCTCACAACATGCTTGGGAGATAGATGCTGTTATCATTCCCATTTTACAGTTGAAGAAACTGAGGTAAACAGACTGGTTCAAGATCAGATAGCTAGTAAGCAACCAAGGCAGGATTCAGATTCATGTCTTCCTAAATCTTACATTCTACCCACTTACTGACCACTTGAGAACCAACTTTGGGACCAAGAGACCTGTGTTCATATTCTTTCTCTCACACTTTTATCTATGTAATCCTTGACAAATTACTTAACCTTTCTAGGTCTCATTTTCTCAACTATAAATTGAGGGGGTTGGACTACAAGGACTTTAAAGTCTAGATCAATTATTCTATGAAAGAGAAAAAAATTACTAAATGATTTGCTGTTTAATTTTTTAAATTATAAACAACATACTCTATAAGTACTTCTTGAGAAGCACCTTAGTGCTTCATGAATCTATGATTTCTGCTGCTGTGGGTACTTTCTACCAATGAAGCTCCAAGCTTTTCTTGAATTTTTGTAGATAAAATTGTTGTGAACAAGCATGTATCACCATGCATGCCAGCTAATAGTGAACCTCATTGAATTAAATTAGATTGGCTGTCCATACCACCAGGCAGTTCTGTGTTGACAGGTAGGTCCTGTCAAAGTGAATATTCTGTGAAAAGTGGAAGTTCAAACTGTACAAATAAATCATGATTTGAAAGCAATTTCCAGGTAAAACCATAGAACGAAAACTATATTTTGAAAACTATATAGTTGATTACATTTTAATGACAAGAAACAAATAAGTATAAAGAAATCCAACTAAAGTATGGTTATGGCTATTATTTCATTTACATTGTTTCCCTATATCCAATAGCAGATAGTCTTGACAATGATTCCTTCTGGAACTTTTAGTCTTTTCTTATATACTGGCTCCTTTCCTGCTGCCTACAGATATGCCCATCATTAAAAAATGTCTTCACTTGAATCTGGTACTGTGCCCAGCAGCCATCATTGTTTCATTTAGTGTGTTTTTGAAAAGGAAGTTGAATGGGATATTAGGTAGTTAAACAATAAGCATTTATTGAGTGCCTACTAGGTGCCAGATACTGTGCTAAGCAATAGCAATACTTCAAGTAAGTCCCTACTTTCATCTCACTCTGTTGGATGAGGCTGCCAGCAAACACCCATAACCAAAATCTATGTGCAGGAGAAATTGGAGATAATTAGCTGAGGGAAAATGCTAGTATCCAGGGAGACCTCAGGAAAGGCAATGCCTTGGTAAGTAGGAGTTTAGCTGCCACCTGATTTTTTTTTCATTTTTCAGGTAAGAGTTAAAGATCCTTCTTACTATAACTATTTAAAATCTTGTGGGTTTTTTTTTCAGTATCATACCCTACTATTCTAATGAAATTGCCAACTGAAGTTATTAACAATTTCTCTATTGTTAAATCCTATGGTCTTTTTCTTAGGAGACAGCCAGGTGGCTCAATGGATAGAATATTGGGCCTAGGAAGACCTGAGTTCAAATCCAGCCTCAGTCATATACTAGCTGTGTGATCCTGGACAAGTCACTTCTGTTTTCCCTATATAGTGGAGAAGGAAATGGAAAACCATTTCAATATCTATCCTATGGACAGTATAGTCCATGGACTCATGAAGAGTTAATCGGGACTAGTGACAGATTGAGAACAAGATGTATTTTCTTTCTTTATCCTTCTTGATCTTCCTACAGCTTCTATACTCTTCTTTCTTCCCTTGGTTTTTATAACACTGCTCTCTGCTTCTTCTCATTTTCCTTGGCTGGCTCAGACATTTTTGTTCCCTACTTTCATGGCTGCTGTCCCACCATATTCACAGGCTTTATTCTAGGATTTCTTCATTCTCCAGACTCACTATCTTGGTGATTTCTTAAGATTCCATGGGTTCAATTGTAATCATTTTGTAGAATAATTCAAATCTACTTATCTAGCTTTATTCTCTCTTGTAAAATATAATATAACATCATTCTTTGGGTACTGAACTTTTCCATTTGGATGATCTTTAAACACTGAAACTCCCATGTCCCAAATTCCTTATCTTTTACTATAAAACTGTCCTACCTGTAACCTTTCCTCCTTATGTCGTAGCAGCAACAAAAAAAGTGGAGGGGACTGAAAGGTTATCCAAACCTAGCATCATGATTTAGAGCTGGAAGCTTCTTTAGAGGTATTTCACCTCATTTTACAGAAGAGAAACTGAGTCACAAAACAGTTGAGGGATTTTCCTGAGATCCCATGATTAGTGTCTGAGGCAGGATTAGAACCTAGACCTTTCTTACTGAGCATAGTGCTCTGTCTTTGTTTTTGCTAAGACTAGTGCCATCTTTATCATCACTTAGGGTTATAATTTCAGCATTATCCTCCTTTCTTACCTCTCATATCTATTCAGCTGCAGTCTTGATAGTTCAACCTCCACCACATCTCATGTATTCATTTCTTTCTCTTTTCTGAATAACTGCAATAATCTTTCTATTCACCTCTTCCAAATCTCCCTTCTCTAGCATATATATCCTAAAATAATCTTATTGACTATATTACTGCCATACTTAGTAAGTTTCAGAGGTTTCCTTTTGCTTTTAGGGAAAAAAATACAAACTCTCCTGTGCTTAGCATTTAAAGCCTTTACGATCGGGATCCAATTTGTCTTTACTGATTTATTTCACATTCATTCATTCTGTTTTATTCAAATGGTCCTTCTTGCAGTTCCTCCAGTTCAGTTTGTCACTTCTGTACCTTTGCAGAATTGTTCCTTATACTTGGACTGCCTTCCCTTTTCACTTCTGCAACTTAAAATCCTTAGCTACCTTCAAGATTCAATTCAGGTTCTGTCCTTTATACAAAACTTTTCCAAATCTCCTAATTGATATTATTTTCTCCCTCCTCAAATTATGTATTATTTATTTATCTCTTTAAATGCTATATTTATGAGAGACACTGGTATAGTAGCTAGAGAGAGAGTTTAGGATACAAGAAATATGGGTACAAATCCTATTGCTGATAAATACTGGGTAAGTCATTTAGGTTCTTCCTGTTCCAAGCAATGCCCTAAGTGTAAAATCACTGAGCAGTTGCAGACATGTATTGGTAAAGAGTGTTTCCTCACTGGGAATACCTTCCACCAAAAAAATCACAGAAATCTTCTAGGTAGAAGGAGAATCCAAATACAAGAAAGGACCATTTTGTTTTATTTTGTTTTTCTTTTTATCCCCAACACTTGGAATAACAACTGCCATGAAGCAGTTACTTAATAAGTGTAAGTCTACTAGTGATCGTTTATTTAGTTCAATACCTTCATTTTCCATATAAAAGAGCTTGGGCTCATAGAAGTCAAATATCCTGCATGTGGTTTGCAGAGTTGGTGAGAAAAAGAAAAAGGAGCAAATTTCTGTCTCCCACATCCTCATTATATCTTCTAGCCATGAGATGATTTAATTTTTTCCACTTGTTCATATGAATAAAGAGAACAAAGAGAAGGAAACAAAAAGCAGCAAGTAGAAATGATGAGAAAAATGGACAAAATGATATGAGAGGGAGATGTAGAAAGGGAAGGGAAGGACAGAAATAAGGAAAGTAGAGGAGGAAGAGGTTATGTCTTTGTGGTTTCTAGGAGCTTAATTCTGTAACTGCCTGCTTTGATAGAGTATCCTATCGTAGTATCAAGGGAGAAACGTGGGCAAGCACAATGGAAGTCACCTAACTTGGTACATTCATCAGATACTGATTGAGCAGGTGCCTAGCACAGACAGCTGGACTATGATGGGATTCAGGCAGTCAGCAAGATTTCAGAAGACCTGAATTCAAGTAATGACTCTGTCTTGTACTGTATGAACTTGAACAGGTCAATTAGCTTTTCTCTTCTTTCAGTTTTTCCATTTGTTGATACTATTTGTATTACTTAATGTTTATTGTGAATATAAGATGTGATAATGTATGTCAATCAATAAACCTCAATTAAGTATCTCCTTTATGTTAGAAGCTATACTATATACTGGGAATATGAAATGAAAATGTATGTAAAACTTGGCATAAATTTTTATTATCATAGGCATTGTGGTGGGAGTGAAAGCATAATGAGTTAAAAAGAATACAGTATACATAACCTTTCCCTTTTTCATTGCTATTCTATGTATTGTTGGTTAGTTTTTTGTTTGCTTTTCATTTGAAACTGACTTGCTCCTCTTTCTTTTCTATTTTATGGGTAAAAAGTATATTTTATTTCCCAGCTTCTTAAACTGTAGTTCTCGATCTCAGAACTGAACATGGGAGATACAAAATTATGATTTACTAATAAATGTTGATTTGTATACCTATTTTATGTACCTATATATTGGGGATCACATAAAAACTCTTCTGTCAAAAAAGGGTCGAGTGAAAAAAGTTTAGAAGTCCTGTTTCATTTACCATCTTTCATTTTGTTCATTAACATTCTGTGCAATTCATTGCATACAAGGGATGATACAAAGATAAATGTAAAGTCTTTACTCTGCAGGGAATTACAATCTATTGTATGTGATAAGGCCAGATAGGTGGCACAATGGATAAAATGCTGGGCCTGAAATCAGAAAAATCTGAGTTCAGGTCTGCCCTCTGATACTTTATACTTTATAATCTTGGGCAAACTATTTAGCCTCTTTGTTTCAGATTCTCATCTCTAAGATGGAGATAATAATAACCTGCCCTCCAGAGTTGTAATTGTAATACAATTGTAAAACACTTAGCACAGTGCCTGGCACAGAGTAAATATTATGAAAAGTTATTGTTATTATTATTTTTGCTAATCGAATCAACATCATCAGAAATAACATGGAAATTAAAATATGATAAATCTATAAGCAAGGCAGGATGTTATATAGGATAGCTGAAGCAGGAGAATAATAACTTCTTGGTAAAACTTCTCAGGGGAGGCAGCATTAAACAATATTCAATCATTAATGTCACCAGATGGATGTGCTTATGAGTGGTCATTTAAGAAGTAGCAGATACCCAAGTCTTTCTTTTTCTATCATGCATGTAGTTTTAATATTTTTTGTAGTTGTAGATGAACAAGTAAGTAAAGGAGTTACTGAGTATCAGGTAGCACATTATCAGGTCCAGAGTAGGTATTTAATAAATTGCTGGTTAACTGATTACTTTCAGAACTAGAAATCTCCTAGAATCTTAATAACTCAGAAAAAACCATCAAGAAAGCAATGACTTTACTAAATATGCTTTGTGTTTAGATTAAAAGAATAAATCCTTTTCTATAACTTCATATGAGGATTCTGCTCCCAATCACTTCTCTCTGCTAAACATAATAGACATATAGATGTAGACATAAATATAATGAAGAGGCCACTGTTTTCCAGAATGAAAAATGATCTGATCCAAAAACTGTATAATTCCTTTAAGAAAAGAACATTGGAGGATGATAGTATTTATTTAACTTTGTATCAGCAAGTTTCTTAGTGAGTAGCCTAATTCCAGAGTGAATAAATAGATACAATTAAAAAGATAAAACAGTTTCAATTGTTTCTTATAGCAATTGAAACTGTTTATCTTTTTAGTTGCTTTTGACTCTTTTATGAAGTTGACTTTGACTTGGTCAGTGTAAAGAACTCTTCGAATAAAAGGGCTATCAAGATTAGCCCTTGTAATTTAGGCCTGAAAGTGCCTGGAGGCACTGAGAGGTTCAGGAATTTTCCTGTGCTCACACAGCTAGAAAAAAGTTCACAGAACTTAATGATTAGTCTTAAATACTATAAGAATCTCCTTTTCCTTTAGCTTTATTGAGATTCATTAATTCCCCCCCCCATTTTAAAATTCCATTAAATATTTCCCCATTGCATGTAAAAGAATTTTTGACAATTTTTTAAAAATTAAGTTCCAAATCCTCTCTCATTCCCACCTTTCCCCCTTGAGACACTTTAGTATTAGTCAGATTTTAAAGCCTGTGAAATGAATAATAATTGCCTCAGCTATGTTAGTTAGAAGAAGGCTTTATGTTAATTGGATGAGAGGCAACATAGTATAGTCCATGGAGAGCTGGCCCTAGAGTCAAATTCCAATCCTACTCCTGTTATATTAACTATGTAATTCTCTTATTTATGTTTTTTATGTTTTTCTACACAATATGCACCTAATTCATGCTTTCATTCATCTATTCAAATCATATTTTCTTTAATAATTATTTAAGACAAAACTTTTACTATTTTCACTTGCTGGCAGTATAGTAAAGTTAACAATATCTTGTAATGTTCTTTTCTTTTCTCAAATATGATGGTTATCTCTGGGAGCAGGTTTCTTGAGGAGGTTTCTGGAGGCAGTCTTAGTTTCAGTTCCAGGCAATAATCACTTTAATCAGCTGTTAAAGTAGTTCTTTATTGTCTCTTCCAAAATAGTCCAGTTAGCTTTCTTTGCTTCCGAGAGCTCTTGTTGCTAGCCTTTTGTCTCTGCCAGCTTCGGCCTCTAGCTCAACTCCACCTCCTGGCTTCTCAATGCTCTCAACTGACTGACTTCCGGCTTTCAATCTTTTCAACTGACTCCTGACTGACTTGTGGCTCTCTATATCTCCAACTGACCCTCGCTGAGACTGAGAGCTTCTTATATATGATCTCTTAAAGATGTGAACCCAAAAGTTGACTCCTCCTCTGAGAAGTGGGATTGTAGGAGGTGTAAACTTGGATATCTCATATTGAATCCTGAAATCTCCCAAATGTGTGAGCTCTAATGTGAAAATTATCTAAAAGGTGTGAGCTCCAATGTGTGAACCAATTACATAAGCATTGTTTCTATCAACTCTAGTGAGTTAACACCTTGTAAGGATTCTAACATCATCTGAATTCATATTATGTCTCAGGCACTTCCTTGCTGTGTGATACTGGGCAAGTCACTTAATTTCTTTGTGTTTAAATTTTCTCATCTGTAAATTGAGAGGTAATAGATAGCACCAGTGTTGTTGTAAGGACCAGTTTGCAGACCTCATTGTACATCACAAAATGCTAGCTGTCATTAAATTTTTCTTAGTCAAAACAGATTTTAAGCTCTGCTTTCGATTATGATAGTCATACTAACCATAATTTTTGACATTTTGAAATATTATATTTTTGGTAAATGTTAATTTTATACTATGTAGGACCACACCGATAAATCATATTGCTTAGAGAAAAAGAAAGGAGTCCTCTTTGAAGATACCCCTACTCTGTAGATTAAATTGCTTTAGACAAAGACATGTTAAAATTTGATATGAGCTGATTATATCTGGTCCAAATGCTGCAATGTATAATGCATAGCCATTGATCTGGTATCATTTAAAAGATCAATGGCCATGTATAAATGTAGATATCAGATCACTGTCAACATTTGAAAAGTCTGTCATAGAGCCATTCTTACCTATACCTGGTGTTGTTCAGGGACCTCAGATTATCGGAAATGCTCTTCAAGTACATTTCCCAAATGTCTCATTTCTTACCTACTTATTGTACAATCCCATGTCAGAATAGGACCACCACCTCTCTTTACTATAACTTCTTCTTTTCAAGTTGAAAATCAAGGCACCTTAGAAAATATGGAATACTAGTAATACATAAGGAACACAGATAAAAGCAGAAACATCATTATTAGATTTTTATAATTCTTTCAGAACTGGAATTTGAATAAATGGTCAAAGGACAGATTTGTTTACATAAAACACTCCATGTGTGTCTTACAATGAGATAACAGGGAAAGGACAATGGATCTTGAATTGGAGATCTCAAATTCTGAGCCACCACTATGTAACCATAGGCAAATCATTTAATCTCTCTTGACTTCAATTTTCTATTCTGTAAAATGAAAAGATTGGACTAGATGATTCCTGGGATCCCTTCCAGGATATCTAAATATCTGTTTTAAAGTTCTACAAGTATTTGTTAAGTACCTACTATGACCAAGGCGGGTTTGTTAGCATAATCTTACTCTGGCATCTGGTTAAAGGAGCATAATATGATTTGAAGTCAACAGAATATCACAATTTATTTTATTAATTGAGGTTAGAAATTAATAGTCTATTGAAGGGAGGGAGGAAGCAAAAGAGGGAGGGAGGGGCACAGGGAGAGAAAGAGAGACAAAAGGAAAAGGAGAGAGAGAGAGAAGAAGAGAGAGAAGAGAAGAGGGAAAGAGAGGAGAAGAGAGAGAAGAAGAAGAAGGAAGAAGAGGAGGAGGAAGAGGAGGAGGAGGAGGGGAGAGAGAGAGGGGAGGGAGCAGGGGACTGGGGGGAGAGGGAGGGGGAGAAAGAGGGAAGGAGGGATGGAGAGAGGGAGAGAGAGGAAGAGGAATAATATGGATGAGAGAAATGAGAAAATGTGCATGAGGTCACTAATTCTGTCATGTCTTTAAGGTAAGCCAAAATTGAAGCAGCCATAGATTTAGCCATTTGGGCATTGCTTTCATTGGTGATTTAGTTTTGATTTGCTGAGAACCCAAGTATGTTTCCTGAATGCATCTGGGTGGGAAGGGTTCTACATAACCTAGCAAATAAAAGAATGAACAATCCCAATAGGGAGAAAAATTCGTTTTGATTGGAAATACAAAGGAGGCAGAAAGAAACCTATTCTTTAAAAAATAATGTTTCTCAACTCTTAAATAATTTAAGTGATGGAGAGGAACTCCTACTAAAATAAAATAATGTTTCATTGAAGCTTGGGATAATTTAGTAACCATAAGTCCACTTAATCCATTTTGATTAGTGCATTTAATCATTGTGCAGGGCACTTTTATTAGCAGCACATTGATTGAATATGGTATCATTTCCATCCCACTGTTAAAAGTGGTTATTATTGTAGGCATAACATTGACAAGAAAATGTAATCACAATAGTAATTATATATTTTTTGGTGTGGACAAATTTTAAATACCTAGAAAAGAGGCCCAGAATTTCAACAGTTCAGCGTTATTGATTGGTTTTCATTTATCTCTATTGGCACTGGATGTTTGCCATAGAAGTCTCCCACTTTTTTGACTTTTTAATAGTATACAAAAGGAGTTGTGTAAAGTTATAATGATCATTGTAATTCAAGTATTCAGAGCAATGAAATGTCTTCTTTCTTATCCTGTCCCCAAATTTTTATCTTCTTACATCCCTAATCTCTAGCATAATGATTTTCCCAGAGTGGAAACTTAATAAATGAATTTTAAAATAATCTGTGTCATGCATAAATACCTAATGAAGAACATTTTAAACATTTAAAATAAACAACAATTTAAAATGATAAAATTATAAATTCTATTTTATAGAAGATATGTTCATTTGTACATGTGTGTATACATGGAATTTTTGCATATATACTTAATTTTTTATGTGTGTGAGTACACCCACATAATTTTAATGTATACACACATATATACACACAATTGTTTTGTACAAGATGTCTGATTTCATTACTATAGGGAGATCCCAGTGAGGAAATCCCGAAACCAATATAGATAGTAATAGACTGTAATTTCCATTTTGAGAAAGCTAACAAGGTCATCATTAGGTATCAGAGAAATTTGATCCTAGTTCTTTCTGACTCTGAAATCAACTCTTTTCTACCTGTTGATCTAGGTACAGACATAATTTAGTTCATCAAATGTACCAAGTGCTATCATACATTCTGTAAATAAGTTCCAGAGAGTGGCAAATAAATATCAAATGAAAATGCTCACCATTGTTATTAAGTATGTTCTTTGTTAAGTATTTGCACATACTGTAGACCATTTCAATCTAAAAAATATTAACCCTTTATTTTGTATAATGTTCTAGAACATGAGAACAGAAATGAACCTCCTCATTGAATGGATGAGTCCCCAACAGGAGAGGTGATTTCCCCAAAGGCTATACAACTAAGAAAAGTCAGGACTGAAATTCAGAGCCAGGTCCTTTGGTTCAGATTCAGTGCTTTATAATGTGCCTGATACTGCCTTCTGCACAGATGTGGATGGAGTACATTTTAGATATGAGGAGGGGAGACGCTGGCAAAGAGAGAGAGGTGAAAAGCATTCTGCTGAGACTGGGGTGTGGCTAATAGCCAATTTGACTGAACTTAGTGTAAATTAAAGGGAAAGAGCATGAAGTGAGTCTCGAAAGATGGGCTAGAATTAGGTTTTGAAAGACTTTAAATGCCAGTCAATATATTTTGTGCTTTCTTTTGGAGGCAATTGGGATCCCATGGATATTTCTTTTTTTTTAAGCAGTGCAGTGACTTGTAAAATTTATGAGTTAGGAATATTGATTTGGAGTATGTATGGATTGCAAAAAAGAGGTTGGAAATAGCAATATCAGTTTAAAACTCTTGGAAGGACCTCTAACTAAAACAGGTATCTGACCAGAGGCAGGCAGCACATCTTCCACATACCTATCTCAGGAAAAACCTAAACAAAGATTGAATGATGATCAAGAAACCCCAGGAGAATCTATTGTAAGTGACTTTATGCATACTAGAACTGTAGAAGTAATCAGCCAGAAGATGAGGCAGTAACATAGGGGACCCTCCAAAGCCACCACCAGCCCAGTTAAATACAAAGTAGGGCTCCCAGAGTGACCCAGAAATGGACCATTCACTTATAGCAAGTTAGAAAGGCTCCCATGAGAAGGCTCCATGGTGACAGAAATTTAAGCACAAATGATATAAAGAGCAACAGTAACCAGTCAGGACACAGCAGGACAGGCTTTGGGGCACCCCAGACCCTAGGGCTCCAAGTTCCTTGTCACTTTCTCCTAAAATACCATAGAAAGCCCAGAAGATCCAATGTTCTGAACCCAATAGATCCAGGGATTGGTGGAGAAACATAGCTTAAAGCTATTTTTGCATAGACACACCCCAGAAGATAGATGGCAGTTGAGTTCAGTGATGACCGGGTGGAGATTTGGAGATGGAGCCAACCATCCCATTCAGTAGTACAGTTGTAATTGGGTGGGTGGCAGATAGTGCTTGCCTTATTTTAATATTTTAAGAACTAAGGCTAGAGAATTGAGAAAACAGAAACATATAATGACCACTCTGAAGAATCATTATTGATTGAGAAATACCCCAAATTCCAACATAAAATTCCATAACTACTCTGGGTAGAGACTCAAAAAAGTGAGTTTGAATTCTTAGAAAAAATAAATCGAGATGAAAAATGAAATAAAATTTCTGGAGGAAAGAGTTGGAAGGAGAATAAAGAGCTTAGAACAAAGCAGCAACCCTTATGCAAATAATGGTTTCTCTAAAAATAGAACAGATTAAACATGTCAGTGGTTCCCTGAAACAATTTTAAGGATTATTAGAATGAAATCTAAAGAAAGAAAAAAAAAAAGAAAAAAATATAAGGTATCTTCAAGTAAAAACAGCACTCCTGGAACACAGGTCAGGGAACAATAATTAAACCATTGTTACAATCCCTGACAACTGTTTTTAAAAAATAGGTCAGAGACTACATCTCAAGAAATCATAAATTAAAACTGATTTTATTAGAACCATAAAAGTGAAAATACAATTTACCAGTAACTTCCTGAAAGAAACTTTAAAAAATAAAGTTGTAGCAATAACTCCCAAATCTAAAATTTTTACATCACCGAAAACAAAAATAATGCAAACAGCAAGTACTAATGAATCACAGAGAGGATCATAAAAAATCTGGACACTTCTATTCTAAATGAGATGCTCTTGGAATATGACCTTCTAAAAGGCAAAATATACAGACTAAGAACCAAGAATAATTTAACCTACAAAAAATGTAATAGAAAACTTTCAGGAATTCTGTGTGAAACAACCAGAGCTTAGTAGAGACCTAGAAAGACAAATTTACTTGGATGACAATTGATCCTTTAGAATCTTAACGTCTTTAAAGGATTTTGAGATAGTTAATTAGAAAAAAACTGAGTGGCCTAGTAATAAAACATGAATCTGTTCTGAGAGTTTGAAGAAAATAAATAGAAGTAGGAGAAGAAAAGAAATATTCTTCTAAAAAGGTAGAAGAGGGTACATTGAAATAAAGAAAAGTATATAAACATAGAGGAAGGGGCGGAGAGAGTGAGCATCATATGAACCTTATCTGAAATGAACAATGGATGGTTGAGCATACACACAAATTGAACAAAGGAATAAATAAGGACAGGGAGAAAATAGCCAAACATAAAACAACCTTACTGATATTGAAAAGTAATAGATTAAAAGAAGTAAAAACAAAGACTAGAAACTAATTGGGCATCAGTTGGGGAGTGGCTGAACAAATTTAGGCATATGAATTAATGGATTATTTTTTGTACCATTAAAAATAACAAGAAATCATTTCAGAGAATATTGTGAAGTATAAACTAAAAAGAGAAAAGTGATCAAAACCAGAAGAATTTATACAATGGCTATAATATTTTAAAGAAAAATAAGATTGAAAGATTATAGAACAATGACTAATCATGTCTCCATAGGACGCCTGTTAGACATCTTCTTGCAGAGGTGACACACAAAAAGACATACATTTTTGGACATTTCCATTGTTACAACTTGTTTTACTCGACTATGTTTATTTGTTTAAAAGGGTTTTTTTTTCCTGTCTTGAATTAAAGAGAGAGCTGGATTGAAGGAGATGAAGTATAAATAGTAATGTTATAAAAGAAAAAAATGTTGGCCACTGAAATATTTCAAAATTAACAGAAGTTCAAAAGGATATATTTTTTAAAAGTGCTATGCAATAAATAGGGTTTTTTGTATGATCCTCTTTATGTTCTACTTTTTGTATGAAAAAGCTCTTTTAAACTACATACAGGAACATACTATTGTGGTATTCTAAGCAAGAGGTGAGAAGGATCGTAACTAGGGTGAGAATTACACTGTTCCCCATGTATAGAATGTTCTTCCTTCTTATATTGGTTTCTTGTAACCTCTTTCTCTATTCAAGTCTCTCACACAATGCCACTGCCTTCTGATTTCTGCAGTGTTATTTGTATCTCCCCTCAACAACTTTTTAGTGATTTTTATATATAATAATATATTAAGTATATTTTAAAAAAATATTAAATGTAAATGTGTACTTGTTATATATTATTCATCTATTCTCTGATTAACAGGATTATCTGTCAGGAGCACTTTAGGCTTATAGATCTAGAGTTAAAAGAGTCCTCAGGGATCAGTTTATAACTCTTTCATTTTACAGGTAAAGAAACTGGAAGCCCAAGGAGGCTAAATCATTTATCCAGATCCAAAGAGGTAATAATTATCCAGAGGCAGTGTTCTCTTCAGTAGAATGATTTCAAGTTCCTTAAAGCTAGGGAATATATCTTATTTTTATATTCATGTTTAGCACATAGTAGGCACTTAATAAATGTGGGGGGTTTGAAGGTGTTGTGAAAGTAAAAATCAATAAGACTTGGCAGTTTTTATGCTCAAAAAGTTATCAAACTGTGCATACCCTTTGATCCAGCAGTGTTACTACTGGGATTATATCCCAAAGAGATTATAAAGAAGGGAAAGGGACCTGTATGTGCACGAATGTTTGTGGCAGCCCTCTTTGTAGTGGCTAGAAACTGGAAACTGAATGGATGTCCATCAGTTGGAGAATGGCTGAATAAATTGTGGTATATGAATATTATGGAATATTACTGCTCTGTAAGAAATGACCAACAGGATGATTTCAGAAAGGCCTGGAGAGACTTACACGAACTGATGCTGAGTGAAATGAGCAGGACCAGGAGATCATTATATACTTCAACAACAATACTAGATGATGACCAGTTCTGATGGATCAGGCCATCCTCAGCAACGAGATCAACCAAATCATTTCTAATGGAGCAGTAATGAACTGAACTAGCTATACCCAGAAAAAGAACTCTGGGAGATGACTAAAAACCATTACATTGAATTCCCAATCTCTATATTTATGCACACTTGCATTTTTGATTTCCTTCATAAGCTAATTGTACAATATTTCAGAGTCTGATTCTTTTTGTACAGCAAAATAACGTTTTGGTCATATATACTTATTGTGTATCTAATTTATATTTTAATATATTTAACATCTACTGGTCATCCTGCCATCTAGGGGAGGGGGTGGGGGGGGTAAGAGGTGAAAAATTGGAACAAGAGGTTTGGCAATTGTTAATGCTGTAAAGTTACCCATGCATATATCCTGTAAATAAAAGGCTATTAAATAAAAAAAAAAAAAGACTTGGCAGTTTTTATCAATAAGTATTGGCAGTTTGGCAACTGTCTAGTTACAGGTTGTAAAGGAAAAGGAAGAGTTAGTTATTAGGTTCGATTTGTAAAGTATTTTACAGGTAATCCAGAACAAAGCTTCTTGTGAGTAAAGTAAAATCCAGGTAATATGTCTCCTTGAACTCTTTAGTTTTCTTAGAGAAGTTGTTTGCTAGTTGTCTGTTTCCAAAAACCTTCTTTCCACTACATGTAATCCTCATACATTGAATTTTTGTTAAATGACCAGGATGAGGAGGCAGAATCTTCAGACTAAGCCTTAAAGCACACCACTAAGTGTTTACTGTTCTTAAAGCAAGATCTGCCATAATATGGTACTAGAAAAAACTGGCACAACTTAAGAACCTTAATCCACCAATATTTCTGCGGCCTATTTCCCAAATGCCACTTTCCTCTACCTGGTCTTCTACCCATCCCCAAGCAAGAATTAATGATTTAATACAGTTTTCTAACCGTAACTGTGTAGCTTGCTATAAATGAGATGTTGTGTTAGGTTGCCATCTAGTGGAATACAAAGAGAATTAATGATGAACATTCTGCCTGAGCTGATTTTTGTTTTTTCTCTTCTTCTTCTTCTTTTTTAATACAGTATGTTTAGTTTCTCTTCACCAGGAGCATTAAAATATGAAATTATTTTAGAAGTCTTTTGTAAATTTAATTAAGATTTAATTTTATTTTAAAACTATATTCAAGTAAAGAAACAGGGGATATTGTGTTAAGGAGTGCTGGCATTGGAGTCAGAGAACTTGGGTTCAAATCCCAGTCCTGCTATCATTTATTACCTGTGTAGCTTTAGGCAAGTTATTTAATCTTTATTCCTTACTTTCCCTATCTGCAAAGTATAAAATCTAGATGACTCTCCCATCCCTAAATCTATGGTCATAGATAAAAGGTGGGCAGATGGAAGTATATGTTTACCTTAGAAAAGAAACAGTAGGTAGAAGTTCAGAATAATAGAGTTTAAAGAGAGTCAAGAGACTATTTAGACTTCTTTTGTTCTTTACTAATTTACCTTAATTTTACAGATACTCAGGAGCAGCATTTGAATAGTGTTTTGAGGTTTGCAAAATACTTCATAAATATTACTTCATTTTTTCTTTATAAAACCCTGTGAGGTGGATATTGTCTTAATTTTATGGATGTAGAAATTGAGTCAGAAAGACCAGTTAAGTGATTTGCCCAGAGAAACAGAGCTAGTAAATATCTGAGACAGTTTGAACATGTCTCCCTGCCTCTACATCTAGGATTCTTGCCATGATGCCACTTGATTGCTTCAGACACAGCAGAATTGAAATTCAGACAAAGTCCATTTCCATCCTCCATCTCCAGCTTTTCTTCTACTCCATGACTTCTGTCTCTAGTTCTGCCATATAATACTCATGAGAGCATAACCCTTCATGTTCCCCATCTTTGTCCATAAACTAGCTTAACTAATTTATGAAGTGTAAGGTCCAATGGCAAAAGGCTATTTATAGCTTATTTATTTTACTGTATTCATCTCCTTTAGACTGTAAAACTTTCCTAGCTCATTTTTAGTTATTGTTAAACTTCCAAGGAGTTTGGCTGTGCTTATACTTTAAAGAAATAAACATGTTACTTTAAAAAGCAAGAATAATATTTCAGCACCTACCTTTTAAAATAAACAGCATCCCAGCAATTCCAATTCTTTCATTCAAGCTCTTACCTTTTAAGGCTTTTAAAAAAGTTTTAAGCTTTATTTTATTTATGATTTGTGGATCTTTTATACTTTAAAATGTTACACTTTTAAATTATAATTAATTATAATTGGCATTTTAATTAACTTTCATTATTTTTGTTGATGTTGGTATTTTACTTAGGTCCCTCCCTGGTACCACAGCAGCTGAATGTGCTTCAAACTTGAAGAAAATCTACACAGTGCAAACAGTGCAGGTAAGAGGAAGGAAAAGTCAAATAATATTTCCATGTTAACTAAATATATGTTTACTATTAGTAGCTTTTTCTCTAACGTCTTAACAATGTGAAATTAAGAAATGCCATATTAAGTCAGACTAGTGCAAATATAGAACTAGAGGTAATGAGAAATACCTTTAGAACATTTTAATGTATTAAGTGCCTTTCCTTTGCCAGGTCTTCTCCTTGACTCTGGGAATACATCCACAAAAAGTGAAATTGTCTCTGTTCTCAATGAGCTTCTGTCTGTATAATATGTCCATAACTAAATAGGTGCAAAACCATATACAAAATCAATACAATTTTAATTTTAACAGGTAGACACCAGTAGCCAGAGAAATCCTGGTTAGCCTCATGGTGTTGTAGCTGTTTGGTACTCCGTGCCACATATGTTAGAATAGAGACTAAAACCTTCTAGTGGAAGTTACATATAATAGACCAATTTTCAAAGCTAGGATATACTCAATTTCTTTCACTAGTTCTGGTGGTTGATTGTTTAATCTAGGATTCTTTATCTTGTACTGTCATTAACATACATTTTATGAAAAGGAATGGCTGCCTTCTAGGATCTCAGAAGAATGAACCACACACTTAGCTAACTTCATATTATTGATTTCATCCATGAATTTATAATCCTAAATTATTTGTGACTAAAGGAATTGAGATAGAAAAAAATATTAAATACTTACTATGTATCAAGCACTGTGTTATATACTAGGGAGTAAATATATTTTAAAGTAAATATTTTGCACCTATTTAATTATGGACATATTATACAGGCAGAAACTCATTGAGAACAGAGACAATTTTATTTTTTTGTGGTTGTATTCCCAGAGTCAAGGAGAAGACAACATCTGGGGAGAGGAAGGAGAGAGAAGAGGGAGTTTGTTTTTTTTCCTGGGGAGAGATGTGCATGCTTGTTTGGCAGGCAGAGGATGAGATACTCACTGCTCAATTATTTGAATGGATGAATGGATGGTTGGTAAAACTAAACCATGGTCTGATGTCTAGGACCATCCAGTAGATACAGTTGATTAATTGGGTTAGTTTCTACATACTGAGTCAGCAATCAATTGGTGGAAGCCCTGGGACAAAAGCTCCAAATGTGAATGAATTACCTCCCCCCCAGCATTTGGGAGGCAAGGGGAATTCAGGAAATTAGAGGTTCAGGGTTCAAGGCTGTGCAGAGAACAGCAGAGGAAGGGATATGACCTAGGGGGATGACTGGATGGTATATAAACCTGAAGCTGGTATTAGGAACAACCAGAATATATAGAGGTAAATGGGAAGGGAATAAGTATTTCTATAGAACCTATTATGTGCAAGACAGTGTTCTAAGAGTTTTAACAAACATTTTATGGATGCCATTATTATTATTATTATTATTATTATTATTTTGTACAATTGAGGAAGCTGAGACAAGAAGTTCTTAAGTAACTTGCCCAGGTTCATACATAGCTTGAGTATCTGAGATTGGATTTGAACTCAGGTCTCCCTGATTCCTGGCTTGGTGCTCTATCTAGCTGTTTCTTATGCTATTTTGCAAAAAATCAGTCCCAGATCATCTGGTTTTAGCATAAGATCCTGGGATTTATAGTTGGAAAGGACCTTAGTAGTTTGGTTCATGCCTCCCATTTTGCCAAAAAAAAAAAAAAAAAAAAAGAGTCTGAGACCAGACAGATGTTCTGACTTCTCTGGCAGGTGACAGAACTATAATTCAAAGCCAAATCCTCAGATTCCAAATCCAGCCCTTGCCACACTCCCACACTCCTTTGCTTAAGCCTATTTGCCTTTTCTCCTATTTTAATGCTTTGTAAGGGGTAAGGAAGATGGGGAGGGGCTCAGAATCTCTGCTTTCATCACAGTAGAATATTTCTAGTGAGGAAATTACCAGGGCACATTGGCCACTATTGTAAACTGTAGAGTTTTCTGGAGTTCAGTGATACCCAACATCATTTAGCCAAAATGTATCAGAGACAATCCTTTCTGACTCTTAGGTTGATACTCTCTATCTCTTCTGCATGGTGCTTCTGGACTAAATGTTATGGTAACAAAATATCTGTAATTTGTATGAATTATTTAGGATTATGACTGCCCAATAGGTAGAGAATATGATGGACTTCCAAGTGAGAGACTGAGGATGCTGCTACATATGAGACCAGTATTTAAACTAATAAAGGCGTAAGGTGGTGGATTTGGAGGTATTAATGCCTTTTTCTTTTCCTCTTACTTGTAGATTTTACCAATATTATGCTACCACACCCTCCCCCAAGAAAAGTTGAGAGACAGGATCTAGAGACTGATTTAAAAAAGGAAGAGTGGTCTCAGATATCTATCTACCAAATGAGAAATGGGAGGGGAGGAGAAAGAAATGGCACCTTTAATGGCATGTGTGAGAGATTGCTTATACAACAGATGAACAACATAGCTAGACAGCAATGTGAAGTATTGTCAGAGGGTATTTATAGTCAAATGAATGATATGAGCAATAAGTGTTAGAAAAAGTAAAACTTGAGCTGAAACATTCAATCTAATGGGAGGGCATGCCAAAAAAGGATGTAACATAAGCAAAGTCAGGTCTTTCCAGTTCTGTGTTTGTCTTTTGTCATGGAGAGAACCTGGAATATATGAATTACACACTTTAGAGTTAGGCAGTTTGAGCAAATGGAAAAGATTTATACAAACTAAGTAGATGTTGTAATGGTCTTATGTTCAGTTTCATGGAAACTGTTAATTCTTGAGTTATATTTAAGTATTCTTCTACAGTTATTGCTATAAATTTTGTGTGAATTGAAAGCTATTAGGTCATGTGAATAGTTTTTCTCCACATTTACTCAGTGATTTTTTTTTCTGCTTTTAAATTGACAATTTATGCTAAGCTGTTTTGTCATTCAGGCATACTTATTTATTGTGAAATCTGGGATCATTTCATTCTACCATTACAATTTTAAAAAAAACCTATTCTTTTTCTGAATAGTATTTGAATAGTAAATTCTGCTATCTTCTGGAATGATGAAAATGGGTATTCCCCAGGCTTTCCCCCCATTGCCTTATTATTTTACAATCAATCAATCAAAAAAAATCAACATTTACTAGATGCCAGACATTAAAGATTAAAATGTAGGTGAAAAAACACAAAAAAGTCCTAGCACTTAAAGCAACTATTACTATATACATATGATATATATTTCAAATAGAAGAAAGGTAAGTTCAGAGTAGTAGCATCAAGAGGTGGGCAACAGGGATTGTGAAGGTCTCCTCCAAAAGGTGTTTTTTGAGCTAAGTCTTGAAAGAATCCCAGGAAACTTTGAGGTGGGGCAAAGCATTCCAGCTCTGAGGGGCATCAAGTACAAAAGTATGGTAACGAGAGGTATATGCCGCTTTTGCTATATGTAGAAACATGGAGGCCAGTAAAGTATAAGAAGACTGGAAAGATAAGAAAGAGCAAGGGTATGAAGAAGGGTACAAAGTATGTTGAGAATATAGAAACCACAAAATTTTGCATTTGATTGACTATCTAAAGTAAGAGTACAGAGTCAAGGAACATGCTGAGTTTGTAAACTTGGATAACTTGAAAATTATTGATGCCCTAAGCTGTAATGGGGAAGTTCAAAAGAGGGGAAGGTTTTGGAGCAAACATAATTCTGTTTTAAACATGTAGAGTTAAAGGTTCCTATGAGACATCTAGTTTCAGATGTTCAAATGGCATTTGGAAATGTAGTATTAAGAGAGTAGAACTGGATATATGGATTTTTGAATCATCTATATAAATATGATATTTGTGAATCCATTAAGACTGATGTGAATCCACAATGCCTAGCACCTAGTAAAGCTTATTAAATTTATTTTGATTGATTGATTGTAAAGTAATAAGGCAATGGGGGGAAAGCCTGGGAAATATCCATTTTCATTACATTCCAGAAGATAGCAAAATTTACTGTTCAGATTGATTGATCATAAGGGAAGGTAACATGTAGTCAGCTCTGCTATAACATGTTTCAAAATTGTGCTATTTATTCTTGAGACCTGGTGTTTTGCCTTGGCCAACTGCTTAACTTGCCTAGAAACAAGATAAGCAGTATTCCGAGACTGAGGATATGACTACTATGTATTGTAGTATTTATGAATTTTTAAAATTATTTAACATGTATAAATTATTTTCTCTATAAGCTTTATTGTTTTTATTGTGTGATTTTGCATAATATAGCCATCTGAGGGAATGTATATATCATGTCAAAGAAGAACCAAAACTTTATAGAGGGGAGAGAGAGAGAGAGAGAGAGAGAGAGAGACAGAGAGAGAGAGAGAGAGAAAGAAAGAAATATCCATGGAAAGAGGCTTAGAAATGGTCATATAGGAAGGATGAGAACCAAGACAGAGTAGCATCATGAAGATCCAGAAAGGAAAAAAGCCTAGGAGGAAAAGTTAATCAATATTGTTAGGTCCTGCAGAGAGTTCAGTTTCAATTGAAGGATGAATTTGGAGGCTACATTTGCAGGCTACATAATTAAGAGGAGGGTAAAAAGAAAGGAATCAACATTTGAAAATGTTTTTTCAGAGAGTTTAGCATAAAAGAAAGGAGGAGATATTGGATTACTGCTATTAAGGATGGACTACTGCTATTAAGATATTTGTTTGTTTTTGGTTTTTAGAATAGAAGGAACATGAGCAACTTTGTAGCCAACAGGTTGACATGATTGGTAAAGCATCTGATTAAGGAGAATTCCAAACAATTTGGACATTTCATTTTGCTTTAAACACTGACATATAGTGAACATCATTTCAGTGATATGAAAGATATGAAATCTTTGAGAAGATATGGTTCATGTAGAATTGAATATAGAATCTAAATCAGATGTGGACCTTTTCCATTTTAGGAAAAAGTTGCTTAGATTCTGACTGCATTGACCTTTTCTTCCCTTCTTGTTAAGTTTCTCTTTGAGCCTCTAGGAAGTATGGAGTCATGGTGTGTGGTGGGGACCAGTAGATTTCTAATCAGATCAGTTTCAAGTCCCAGCTGACCCATTCATTTGATGAGAAACATTAAAAAATATTTCATCTCTCTGAGCCTCCGTTTGTTTCATCAAACTCTGTCAGTCCTACAATATTACTGTGGTTGTAAAAAATTGCAGAATCAATTTTGAGAGAATTCAAAAGCCTTATAGCCCAACCCATAATTTGCCAAGAATCTCATCTATAATATTCCTGAAGCTTTCCAGTGAAAGGGAATCCACTGACTCCCGAGACCATTCTTTCTATTTTTCTGGCCATTTTTTGGTGAAGGTTTTCCTTATATAAAACTTCTCAATCTCTCAGCAATCTCTAACCACTGCTCTTAGTTCTGATTTCTGGGGACAATAGGATGAATCTCATTTTTCTTTCTATAGGACAGTCCTTTAATTACTTGGAGAGTTATCATGTTTCTCTTTGTGCTAACCATCTCCCATTATTCCAGTGCATTTTCATATAGCATAAACTGTATTCCTCTTACTATCATGGTTATTTACTCCTGGTTGTATTCCTGCTTTCCACTGAACTTTCTAAAATGGGGTCCCAGAACTTACACTCAATTAATAAACATTTATTATACTTATATTATTATGCCAATGTTGTACTGTATACCAGACATAAAAAACAATACAAAACAATGACTAAGGCAGAGTATAAGGGTACAAGTACTTCTAGATATCATTCTTCTTGGTGCAGCCTAAGATAATAGTTTTCTTTTTGGTGTGTGTGTGGGGAAGAGGGATGTGTGTGCACACTCATAGGAATGTCATAGCACTTTGTATACTTTTATTGAATGAAGATACTTTTTTATTCATATTGAAATTATTCATAAAACTCTCAGATGTTTAAATTGGAAAGGCTTTCTAGCCTTACATCCCCCATTTAGGGGTAAAATTGATTTTTTTTGAACCCAAGTAGAGGCTTTTACATTTATTTTATTACATTTGATTAACTAGATTCATCTTTATTAGGTGTTAGCCTATAAAGGTTTTTTTAGAGTTATGGACTGCTGTTCAAGGCATTAGCTATTCAGCGAATTTCCTAAGAAAAAAATCTCCAGTGCCAGATGAATTCACAAGTGAATTCTACCAAATATTTAAAGAACAATTAATTCCAATACTAGGTAAACTATTTGGAAAAATAGGTAAAGAAGAACCCTGCCAAATTTCTTCTATGATATAAACATTGGATTGATACCTAAACCAAGAAGAGGCAAAGCAGAAAAAGAAAATTATGGAATAATCCTTAAGGATTATCCCTTTAATATCTTTAAGGAATATGGATGCAAATATTTTAAATAAAATACTAGCAAAGCGATTACAACAACTTATGAGCACTGGGATTTATATCAGGAATACAGGACTGGTTCAGTATCAGGAAAACTATTAACCTAATTGACCATATCAATAATAAAAGTAACAGAAGTCATATGATAATCTCAATAGATGCAGAAAAAGCTTTTGACAAAATGCAGCACCCATTCCTATTAAAAACACTAGAGAGCAAAGGAATAAAGGGAATTTTTCTTAAAATGATGAGCATCATCTATCTAAACCATCAGCAAGGATTATTTGTAATGGAGAGAAACTAGACACATTCCCAATAAAGATAAGGGGTGAAACAAGGATGCCCATTATAACCATTATTATTTAATATTGTACTAGAAATGTTGGTTTTAGCAATAAGAAAAGAAAAAAAAATTAAATGAATTAGAATAGGCAACGAGAAGATAAAACTATGACTTTGTGCAATTAATATGACACACTTAGAGAATCATCCAAAAACCTACTTGAAATGATTAACAATTTGTCAAAGTTGTAGGATATAAAATAAACCAAGGTATTGACTATTTCTCTCAACAACCTACCCTCTGTAAATTTTATAATTATTCCATCTCTAACTTCATCTAATTCACTTGGAAAATATTAAAAAGAAAATGTGGGGAAAAAAGAAAATCAGATAGTGAATATAAACTACCTTGTAAATTGTGAAGTGGTTATCCAATGTCAACTATGATTATTATTGTTTAACATTAGTAATAACAAGAAAATCCTTCAATGTGTAATGATGTAGGAAAGATAATAAGCCACATGTGAAAACAAAGGCGCTGAATTAATTCTTTTCATTTTATAAGCCAAATAGAATTATTTTGGATGTAAACACTATTTGAAAATCATTTGCAAGGATATATTTATAGCTTTTTGTTTCCCGAATCCGAATAGAAACTTTAATGTTGTAGAAAATGTGAATATGTCTCATTAAGTTTCCAACCTTACAATGTCTTGAGTATGGCAGTAAAATAGATTCCCAAAGAATTATGTAATATTGCTTCCTTCAGCATTTTACCATCTTTTAGGCTTATCAAATAATTCTAAAGATTAGAAGAAGCCTATAATATATGTAGAAGAAACTCCATTTAAGTAAGCTGCTTGATAATCTTTAGTCTCCTTCAAGGGTCAGTTCAAAATATACTTTCAATAGACTTTCCATAATTTTCTCCAGTTTTAAATATCCCCACTTCTCCCATTACTTTGCATCTATTTTGTACATATTGTGTATTTACTCATCTGTGACCATATTTTATTCCCCTTCAGAATATTTCAAACTCTTTAAAGGCAGGAATAATCTTTTCTCTTTAGCTTTTACATTTGTAGTGCCTACATAGACCACTTAATAAATGCTTGTTAATTAATTGATTGATTGATTGCAACTATTATTTTAAATGGAGGTATTTTAAGTACATTAGATATTTTTCCAACACTTTTGTGCTCATATCCAACAACATATTTAAAATATGTTAAATAAAAGTTGTCTTCAGTTATGTCTTCTTGGACTATAATCTTCACCTGTCACTTTTGCCAAGAAAAAAGAATTGGATCTTTTTTATATGCAAGAAAATATGTGACTGATGAGAGAAATTAGTCTAGAGATGGTTCTTTTTCCTTTGGAACCTAAAATTCATTTTATTTTTTTTCTAGATGTATGAAGACTGAAATTCTAAAGCACTTATGCCATGAGAGTCAGTATAATTTATTTTGGCTAGGTTTAAATTTTTTCTGTCTCATTTGTTGTATGTATAAAGGTAATATTTTTCATCTATAACTATTTTGCTCCTAAAATATGTTGTATTATTGAGCAAAGAGATTTAACCAAGTATCAGTATATGGCCCAGTTTGGAGATAAGGTGATAGAGAAACAAAATGATATTTTATCCTTTTTAGTATAGTCTCTTCTCTTTATTTTTATTATAATTGTTTTTGTTCATGTATTATTATTAGGTAGCATGAAAATAATCCTAGGAGTTGGGAAGAACTGAGTTAAAAAGGCATGTAAGGGATTTTTCTGGCTTTAGGAAGTATGACTTGGTGAAATGCTGTGGTTCTTTGGCTATATTACCTCCTGAAATATCATCTGTTCAATAGGGTATAAAGAAAAGTAGGAACATTAAAAAAATGGTTGTTTTCACATGCCCCTATAAAGTAGAAAGAAGAGATTAAGGTCATATTTTCTTCTTTTCTCTCTCTCTCTCCCTCCCTCTCTCCTTCCCTCCCTACTTCCCTCCTTCCCTCCCTCATTCCCTCTCCCCTTTTCTTTCTCTCCCCCTTTTCTTTCTCTCCCCTTTTCTCTCCTTCATTCCTTCTCTCTTCTCTCCCCCACCCTAATTATTCTCTCAGACTCCCTTGTGCTAGGGTAGAAAATTGAAACATTATTTTTAAGAAAATAATTGGAAATCATCTATGATGTCAGAAAAATCATTATTTACAAATCAATTCTTAGTAGTGTATGATTTCATGTTGCATAAGAATATTTGCTCAGTAACCATAGAACTCTGAAGCATAGGACTTGGCATAGTTTTAGCAAGTAAAATTCTCTATCATTATAAATGTTAATGTTCCTAGTGGAAAGTTGAAAGTGATAATGAGAAAAAATCTATTTTTAATAGCTATAACTTAATGAGAATCATATTTTCCTGCATGTGTTAATTTTGATGATTTAGTAGCATATAAGTTAAATGAAAAAGATTTGAATTAAACTAAAATATGTTGTTTTCTTTCCAAGATATTCTGGAGTGTGTACAATAATATTCCTCCTGTGACTAACCTGCCTTTAAGATGTAGTTATCATTTAATGAGGGGAGAGAGAAGACCACTCTGGTAAGCAACTCTTATGTAATTTCAGGCTAAAAGTGGGAGGGAAACCACAGTGAAGCAAATAGATTTGTACTGACTTGGAATAAAACCATGACTCTCTACCACTTAAGTCTGAAAATAAATTTTTTCGAGTTTGTAGTGAAAGAAAAACATGCCCACCTAGGTCATCTAAGGCCTTCAGAAAATATGGCTGTTTTCAGCATTTTCTCCTCAATGCTTTGCATCATTGTCATCAAAAACAAATATTGTTATTAAGCCTTATATTTTAGAGACTTAGAGTTCTTAAGCAGGAGTCTGTGAACTTGTTTTTTTTTAAATATTGATAACATTTCAATATAGTTTCCCTTATTAATCTTATTTTATTTTGTGCATTTAAAATATTCTGATTCCATAGGCTTCACTAGGATTGCCTGTGGTCTGTAATAGAGGAAATGTCAAGAAGTCATGTTTTTGAGAGTTTGAGTTAGACATAGTTCCACAGTCTCATGGCGAGACAAGGTAGGATATATGTTTTAAATAAAAAAATAGACCTCATATGAATTTAAAATATAGAATTATATAATATCATATAAGATTACTAATGTTATCTGAGAGAAGAAGCAATTACATATGGGAGAGGCCTCAAAAATCATTAAGTGTTCTTTCCTATCCCCTGCCATTTTAGAGATAAGAAAACAGACCTGAAAAAGTTACTCAAGATCACACAAATAATAAGTGTCAAAGGCAAATCTCAAACACAAATCCTTAGACTACAAATCTGACAATTTTCAATATAACTCCCTTCTTTTTACTCTTCTATCAGACTTCCACACAATCCAGTGTTTGTCCCCTTTAGAATCATAAACCAAACCTCCTATCAGCCTCATTGTCCTGAATGGTAGCAGAATTTTTCTTACTCTCAATTCAGAAACTATTTATCAAACACCTACTCTGGTTTCAGACACTGTATAAAAACGGGGAATCCAAAGGCCGAAAATTAGAGATTCTGTGATCCTTCCTCTTTTCTCTTGTTCCATCTATTCCAGAGGTCATTGGTCTCTTTTTATGCCTATGAATACTTTTGCAGAATAATATTCTTAAGTGTATAAAAATGCATAGGATTATAAAAGAAAACAATTATATTTAAATTCAATTATCAAACTATTAAAGAAAAAATTTCATAGATCTCAGACTGAGAATCCTTGACCTGTTCTCATCAATTTCTTTTGCCCATGGAGAAAGTGAAATCAGGGTTTTTTAAGGGAAGATTCTTTTATTTTGTTTTCTTTTCCAAGGCCTTTAAAGTCTATTGTTATGTTTATTTTGGCCTTTGTCCTGTCCTCTCCACTAAAGTCATACTCAATAACTACCTTGTTAAATTGAACGTAATTCTTTAAAATACAAACTTAAAATAAATCTAGTAGTCTTTAAAAAAACACAAATGACAAATTTGTGGTTTCATATGCATTTTTTTGTAGTTCATTGAATATTGGAATGTTGTTTGATGACTGTTAAGTTCATAATAAAAAAAAAAAAGAAACTTTCAGGAAGTCTTTGAATGTTTCCTTTTGGTAGGAGGGGCTGTGTACCAATGGAGAGAATAAAAAGAATAGAAGAGTGTCTCTGCTGAAGAAATCACAGATAGTTTGATGTAATGAAGTGTGTGCAAAATGTACACATATACACACATGCAAAACACATAATTGTACACATATATGTGTACATGCACACATACCTTAGACATTTAAACATGCGGTCACTTAATCCATGCATACACTTTTTCAGCCTTTTTTTTTTTGGTCTTCAATTTAGGGAAGAAGAAAGCAATGCAAAGGGTGGTGTATGGAAAATGAAAGTTCCCAAGGAAAGCACGGTATGTCTGTACCAGAGCCTTTCTGGAAATGACTCAGCTGGTCCTTTGTTTATTGTGTTGGCAGACAGATTTGTGCCGTTCAGAGAAGGGTAGCTTGGTTGACTTTGAGTAGAACATAATGATGAAAAACCCCGAATTTCTCTCTTAGCTCTTTCTCTGCCCTACTCTCCCATCTTGGGAAATCATTTCTCTTCCTCTATAAAGTAGCAATAGTATCACTGACTTATGAAACAGCTTGCAAAACTCAAGGCTGGGCAGGCTGGCATAAAAGGGAATTACTGCTAAGAAAATTATTTCTCTCACTTTTCTCAAGTTCCCATATTTTTTCAATTGGCAATATTAAGAAGGTTTTTACTCTTGGGTTGGTCAAACTTATACTAAATTCCATCCTTAGTATCATGGGAACCTAAAGATCCTAACCAGTGGCTTTTTTTATGAAAGGGAGAAGACTTATAATAACTCCAAATAACACTTTCAAATAATTTCACAGAATATTTCTTTTACATTGATTACATTTTCACATGCCCTTTTATAGCAGAATTGTGTTTTGATTCAGTTTAACATCAAAAAGTCAATGTTCAGGTCTTGGCTCCATCACTCAGTCTATGACTTTCTTAGGTCATTCTTAAGGGATTCTTAACCTGGGACCAGAGATCTTTTTTTTCCCCCTCAATAATGTGATAGCAGTATTTTATTTTAATTATTTTCTAACTGATGTGGTATTGCACACCAGTAATCCTTTCCTAATGAGGAAGTCTCAGATAATAAATTGCTTGAGTTTAAGAATTCTCAGCTACAGTAGGCTAAACTGACTGGGTTTCTACACTAAATCTGGCATTAATGGTGAGCCTCCAAGACTGAACAGCCACTAGGTTTCTACAGAAGGGCAAAATGGCTCACCTCAGGATGGTGATTGGACATTAGGCAGGAAATATTGCTATTTAGGAGCTCCAGAGTGATGCTGGGCCTTGTTTCTGATGGCCAGAATTCTCCCACTATCCAGTAAAGGTGGCACTTAAGATGTGGAGTTGTTTGCTTTGGTGGGGGACATTCAAAAGCAGAACCATAGATGCCTATAATAGAGTTGTTGAGAGTAAAGAGAAGCATCTCCACATGGGCCCTTATTCATTATATTGAATAAAAATGAACATTAAAATGTTACCTTAAGACTTATCAAACCAAAAACAGTCCTTGATAAGGGATAAAAGAAATAATACTACACAATCTCACCTTTTCATTGTTTCTTTCATGTATGTATGCTCAAAAGAACTGAAAACCCTCCAGGGACCCATATGTCTGAGCTGTATAGAACCAGATTTATTTGTTAAAGGTGCAAACTATTAGTCAAGATACATTCTTCCAAGTTTTGACTGTTACTTGGCATAAGTATTAAAAAGAAAAAAAAATGTAAGGGAAGCAAATAGCAAACTACATAAGGCTTCATAAGCAGAGAGAGAAAGAAGGGGGAGGAGGGAAGGAGGGAGAAAGAAAGAAAATGGAAGGAGGGAGATTTATTTTTCATGTTTCAAATTGTATTTGCTCAAACTTATTAGTAATTGAGTTTTAAAAGAAAATGTCTACCTCATTTGAAAGGAATTTCCTCTTCTTTTCTTATCTTTATCCTGAAATAGCCAAAAAAGTTAAAAAATGCAAAATCTTAAGTCCATTGTTTATTATTTGTTTTTTTTTTAATGTGCATTGACTTGAAGAGTATTAACAATTTTTTTTTTGCTGCTGCTTCACCTTTTGGCTTTTTTATTTCTGTGGATTCTTTGGATCGTGTTAATATTGTTTATATTGTTGTTGCTACTATATTAGTTGTTATGGTATAGCTTTCTTCACCCTGCATCTCTTTGTATATCTTCTCATATTTCCTGATAGGCTTTATATTTGCAATTACCTGTGGAATTTAATATTCTATTATTGTCACAGTCTATGTTTTCTGGCATTACCTAATCATCATACATTATATAATTTTGCATTTTTTTTTTGCTGTTATATACAAAACCTCTATGATTTTGGGGTATGTGGTCTGGATGGGCTTTCCTTCTTTCCCTTCCCAACCCCCCCCCATTCAGTAATATTCTTAGAGTATACATAATGACTTTTACATATTAAGTTTTAAGTTAGAATTCACTTCAGTCCTCAAGTTCATTTTTTCTCACCCAGTTAAAGGTAACTGAGCCCATATTTGAACCTGGTCCTCTGACATTAGATCACCTTTTTTTTCTGTTGATTCATGTATATAGTCTTAATAGCAGAACCATCAAGTTCCTTCATTTTAGTGGACCCCGTTGGCAACAAGTATCAATAATAATGATTTTTGTTTCGTAATTATACCAGTGCCGTTTCTCTAAGTAGCCAACACCTTTCACAATTCTTAATTAACAAATAGTAACATTGAACTCAATTTTCCTTGAAGCCAAGTGCAGCAGAAAATATAAAATGAAAAGGATAATTAATTTTCACTAATCTTAACTTCTTGCTTCCTAATTAATAGTGTTATGCAGAGATACTACCAAGAAACAAATCAGAAAAAAAGCAAAAGTCTTAAAAAAATTCTTGCTAGTAAATAAAGGGGAATGAGAGTGGGAGAGAACAAGGTGAAAAAAGTACATAGAAGGAACTCAGCTAAAGGAAATAGATTTGGCAATACCATCTTTACTAGGGATTCTGATTCAACTAGACTTATTAGACAGATGCCAAGGTCTCAGTCTCTTCTGTCACAAGGCACACAATTATGACACCACAACATCCATGTGTCAAGAAACTTAATGAAATCTTTTTCAGATAAAATCACAAAGGTACCTTGTTTGATAATTAAAGCCCTTTACAACCTGGCCCAATTGTACTTTCCCAGTCTTCTTAAATTGTATTCCCTTCTATGTAAACTGATCCAATATTTTGGTCTATTGCTATTCTTCACACACAAGATACTTCATTTCCTGACTCCATGCATTTGCATTGGCTATCTCCCTTGCCTAGAATGCTCTCTCCTCATCTCCATTTCCTAGCTTCTCTAGTTGTTTTCAAGACTCATCTCATGCCTCATCTTTTCTAAACGTCTTTTTTTATTTCTTCTGCTTCCCTTTCCCTGATTTCTTTCCATCAAAATTGCTTACCATTTACTTTATATACATGTTATTGTTATTTGCATATTGATCACCTCCCCCCCACACATACACACCTTTTTGTTTTTGTTTTTGTTTTTCTTTTCTTTATAACCTCAGTACTTAACACAGTGCCTGGAACATAGTAAGTGCTTAACAAATGTTTTTAACTGACTAAATGGTTTTGCAAATCCACACAAAAAGTTTTACCAGCTCACAGAAAAAGTTTAGCTTATTCCTAATGGTAACTTATTAACTACTGTGATATTTCAAGACTGACAGCTTTGTCAATAGACACAAAACAGTTAAAATAATCCCCTCTGGTTTCCTTTTTTTTTGAGGCCTTTTGTGGAGTTTAAGTTTTTAACATTTAAAAAAGTTGTCCAATGCAAGAAAATCCTTGCAGTTTCACAGACCTAAACATGGCAATGATTTGATACTTTTGAAATTAACCCAATAATGAAATTGTTCATATACCTAAAAGATATATGTTTGGGGATTATTTTATTTAAGAGTAGAAAACCTTCTAATACACATTTACATATGTGTATACACACACACATATACACATTCTGGCTTATGAAAGGGGAAATTAAATTTCTCCTAATCTCTTATGAGTGTCACTGACTTTAGAAGTTTTTTTTCCCAGTTATTCTGAACATGACCAATGCCTTTACTAGAAATTTCTCTTTGCCTCAGTTTACCACAGCTCATTATGATTTTCCCTGTTATAAAATTGCCCTGTTTATGTAATAAGCTTCTCCAGGCTCTTTCCTCTATAATTTCCCACACAGCTGCCAAAGTAATCTCTCTTGTGAACAGATCAAATCATATGATTCCCCTTTAAGAAACATTTAGTGTTGTTTTTCCTACTGCCTACTGAACAAAATAAAAAACTCCTTAGTTTGTCATTCAAAGCTTCCACAACATTTACCTTCCACTACTCCTTCTTGAACTCAAATTAATCAATCACCAAGCATATAGAAAAGACCCATTTTGTGCCAGGCATTGTCCTTGTCTATGGGTTTATAAAGATAAAAATCAAATAGCCTCTGCCTCAAATAGCTGAACTTATTTATTATTGTTCCCTGGCCTTTTCTTGCTCTCTCCTACCTTTATGTCTTTGCACATCATTCCTAATTCCTGGAATCAACCTTTCCCTACATCTCTGCCTATTGAAATATCGTTCAAGGGTCAGTTCAGATACCATACAGCTCCTTGAGGCATTCCTTGGTACTGCCTTCTAGACATAATTCTTTTTTGAATCTCTCACACCATTCTGTTTGACTCCTTCACACTCAAATCCAAACTTACATTGTAGTTATGTGTGTTCCTCTGTTTATGTGTCCCTCTTCCATCCCCCTTGTTGATTCCTAGGATAGGAAGAGTGTCTTACTTCATCTTTGCAGTACTAGTGTTCTTGCTCAGCATTGAAGGGATTTAATAAAAGCTGAGTTGTTTAAGTATTAAAGGTGTTTACCCATCTGACTTCAAAATGATTGAATTTTCCAAGTGAGCTTGAAAAACTGTTTCCTTATAGAAGAGCAACTGACTGGGATTCTGAAATTCATCATCTGAAAATGTGTGTATGTATTTCTCTTCCATATTAGCCCACAGTTTGGAAAGAGTTGTTGTTAGCAACAATCGGGGAACAGTTTACAGATTGTTCTACAGCAGGTAAAAACAAAAAATCATGGCTCAAACTGCATGTGTGTGTACCTAGTGCTTGGCTTTTGTGTTTGTTCCTTGGCAGAAATTTTTGTTGGGGTTTTTTTGTGGGTTTTTTTAATATGATGTTGTTTAGAAGCCTGTTTATTTTGTTACTATGTAGTTGGCTTAGATTTTTTTTTGCATGTAACCAATGTTTTTTATATTATCTGTTTTTGGTAGTCTACTGAAAGTTCAGAAGTGAAAGAGAAAAATTTTCTTAGTCTTTTAACTCTTGTGTGTCCAAATTCTGGAGCTCCCTATAGACATTTTATCACTTTCCATGGGATATCTCACTATCTCAGAAGTTGAAAAGTTAAGTAAGATTTTATTCAAATTAGTGGTAGCCATCCAAGTTTTTCCATAAAATATAATGAATATTATTCATATTCACAATTAGGAAATAACTAGAAACATAAGCAGTAGACATAAATGAAGAAGCTCTCTTAAATATCAAGCTATTAAAAAACCTGACAAGTAAAATCTACATACACATAGACAATCAATATGTCTTAGAATACAAAATATAGCAACTGATTATTTGCTTCATTTCAATTATTTATTTCCTAGTTTTAGAAAAAATCAGCCATAGTTATTTGTATACAATCAATAGGAAACAGAAAGAAAAATTAAAATCTACTGAGCTACTCAACTCTACAAAATTGTTTTCATTTTCTTTGTCTCATTTTTTTAATGGAAAATGAAAAATAAGAGCCAGTGGTATCTCCTTAAATATGTGGGAAAGTAGGCCCATTCTGTTGATCTCTCACATTCTCTTTTTCCTTTCCCCCTTGCATTTTCCTGGAGAACCAGTACAAAGCTTTCATTTTCAAGCCACAACTGAGGCTTCAGAGGGAGTAGGACTCACCCTCAACTTCTCTCTATGCAATGCTCTGTGCATTTTTCATCTGGTCCATCTTCTATGGTCTATCAGTGATGATAAGCTCAGGGCTTTCAGAACCTTGCTAGCCTATTTTTTAAATGCTGAATTGACTTCCCAAAGTCTTGAAGAATGACTAAATATTAGTCAACTAAGCACACAAAAAAGGAGAGTATTTAAGTTCATTTTGAGTCCTCCTTAGATGTTTCATTCAGACAGATTGTGGTGTATATCAGTTGTTTCTCTCTCTTTGGCCTTTAACTCAAGCTCAACTCTCTTGAAAAATTATTTTGATAGAATAAAGAGCTTATGGATTTTCAGATCATTCTCTCAAAAAGAAGATAGAAACCATCCATGTTCAAGCAGTTTGTAGCTACAACCAATTAAATGATTAAAGACTTTTAATTTTATTGGTACATTTACCTCTTAGATATCAACTTAGCTACTTTAAAGATCAGTTAGGTTAAAATGAAATAATTGGCTTAACAGAAAAGAATCTTTATGCATTAACAGAGAATAGTAACTTGGTGAAATGTTTAAAAATATGACTCATGTGTAATTACAAACATGTGAGTCCCTTTGAGAGGCAGTATTCTGTATGAATTATTTTTGTTTCAGATACTAGGAAAGATGAACTAAGTAAAAAATAGCTGACCAGCTTAAATAAATAATATCTATGGTTACACAACTGTCTCTGGAAATAACACACATTTTATTAAGGTCATGTTCGAGTAGCTAACTCCATGTATAAATAAAATGTATGTTTCCCGGATAGCCAGAAATGCCCTTTCATATAATTTGCATTATACTTCATGTATAATGTTTGGTGCCCATATTCATGGATGTGATACACTGGACAAGTAAGAATCTCAGTTTCTGTGTGTCTTTCTCTCTCTCTCTCTCTCTCTCTATATATATATATATATATACATATTTACATACATGCATATATATTTATGCATATACATATACATATATGTATGTATATATAGATATACACATTATATATAATCTCTAGATTAAATTTAACTGAAAACTGAAAACCTGTCAGCCCATTGTTTCTATTTTTAACAAAATCAGAACAGTTTGCATAAATAATGCCTTCTATTGTGAAGAAATATATTATTAAAATTACTTGAAAAGAGGTTTATTCCCCCCTAAGGTGATAGTTGTTTTATTAGTACCATAAGATAAAAATGCTATCTCTAAATAGAAATTGTTAGAATAGCAGAATATCAGAACTAGAATATCTCCATCCATCTAATCTAGTCTAAGGGTTTTTTTTTCTGCTTATTTAAAAAAAAAAAACAATAGAAAAAAGAAAGACAGAAGAGAAAAACAAAACAGAATATTGTCATATGCCCAGCAGAACAACAGGGAGGATTCAAAATCTATAACAATAAATTTCCAGTTCAAAAAAGGATATATAACAGTAGAAGAAATTATATTCATGAGTGTCCATCTTTTCTTTGCTTCCATTTAGGTTGTTCTTTTGTTCTCTATTGCATACTTTTTTTTATTGCATTCTTTTTTCCCCTTTCACTTCTGCTCACTTCCCCCAAGCAGGCTACAGTTAAGCATAGATATATTTAATAGATATATATTCATACACATATTATAAATATATACACACATACACACACACATACAAGTACTTTCACACTCATCCACAGAGGGCTAAGGTTTCTTTACCTTTTTTGGTGTTCTTCTGAAGTCTATAGACTCCTTCTCAGAGTCTTGTTTTCAAACACATAAAATAAAAATATATAGGATTTCAAAGTAAGCCAACTATATTAACATATTTTTTTTTCTAAAAAGGGTGTGTGTGTGTGTGTGTGTTTATATACAATTCCTCCTCTTTTTATTTTTTTCTCCAGTGATGAAGACACTGAGGTTAGAGAAGTGAAGTGCTTTTGCCACTTAACACATTTCCTGGCATATAATAAGTGTTTAATAAAGATTTTTTTCCCTCCTTCCCAAGGTCATATAGCTCATAGTCGGGGGCAAAACTAGAACCTAGGTTTTCTAGCCATCAGCTCAGCTTTCTTCCTGATATATCAATTCTGCTTGTAGCTGAAAGATAAGTACCATTTATTAGGTTCAAATTATTTTTTAAATAAAGAATATAGTGAATTTTTAAAAGGAAATTTTAGAATAAAACTCATAATTATTCAAATTGTATCTGATTACACAAATGAATTTAGGAAAAACTTATGAAAAAGTTACTAAAATTTGACATGTGCTAAACAAATCAGGCACAATAATGTATAAATTTATCATGTTCTAAATTTGTTGATATTTGTGTATTTCAGTTTATTAACTGGAATGTCAAGTTTTGTGGTGCTGTTTGCAGCACAACCCATTTGTCTTAATGTAATCAAACTATGAAACCAGAGATAATACTTAAGAACACCACCATTACATGGGAATAGATATCCTCAAAAGTTTCTTTGAGTTTTAGTTTTTTCTGTTTGAATCTATAAATATGGAACAAGTGAGCATTATAATAATTATAATAAAACCTCATCCAGTGATCATTAGCCCCTTCAACTATCTATAACACTATGTCCCAATAGATTGTGGGATAATAAATCTAGATGAGGAGGGGACTTGAAAGGTCATCTATTTAATTTCTGTTCTCCCATTTTTCAGGGAACTTAAGTGACTGATGAGATAAGGCAGTAAGCATAAGACATTTGAATTTGAACACAAATCCCTTTGTATTTACACTGCCAATATATTTACCCTACTTTTAGACATTGTTCTAACAAGTTTGATTACCTCTTTTCCCAACCCACAATAGAAAAGAAATCTCAATTTAAGCCTGGCTATGTGAGTAGAAGGTGTTACAAGTAAGCACAGAGATATCAGCTTATCAACTTAAAAGTTAGCATCAGGACTCAGAACTTGGGGAAAGATAGTCCACAATGAAACAGATATATCCACATCTCTATAGCTCATGAGAGTTTCATTATAACAACTGCTGTCCCTAATCTGCAGTCATAAAGAAGTGGTTAACTTCATTATGTTTTGTTTAAGATGTCAGGGAAATGTGTGATAAATATTAGAATGGTTTCCTCAAAAAACCGAATTTAATAATAATAGTTTTTAAATGCTTTGATGTTTAGAACAATATTTTTCAGTTATGTGGAGCCCCAGTCCATGACATTGCTGCTGAAAAAAGTGCTGCTATAAAATCACTTGTTTGCTAGCTTTTAACTGATTATGTTTCCAATTTAAAATATAATTAATCCTTAGAGCATATTCCTTTTTTGTTTCATCCATAATTTATGGGCAAAATTATATATTCTGAATCAAAAGATTAACTCATTTCTCCCTTGATCCTGTCTGTTCTCCATGCAGATGATGATGTAATAGGGGTTAGTGTGAGTGTCCGTGATCGAGAAGACGTTGTTCAAGTCTGGAATGTGAATGCTTCTTTAGCAAGTGAAGCAACAGTCTTAGAAAAGATCTATGAACTCTTGCCACACATATCTTTCAAAGCAGTATTTTATAAACGTAAGTACTTTGGTTCCAATTATTCCCTTCTAGGTCATTCTAAACTTTACTTTTAAAAATAGAAAATATATTGTTAATCAGTAAAAAAAAAAAAAAAAAAAAAGAATCACTTGAAATTCTTATGTGTTTAAAAAAGTCTCCCTAATTCAGACCAGATTTTATTCCTTCCTGTGTGAGTCAGAAATAAAGATACATAAAATATTTGTTATTTTTAAAAATTAAATCTAATCATATATGCCATACTCAGAAATGATTGCATTAGATGCAAAACCAAAATTTTAAAAGGCTGCTATATGAGCAGATGGGGATAAATCTTTAGTCATTCCTCCCATAAACAAAATTTTAAAATATATAACATTTGTATTATAAGGTGAGGCTACTTCTAGATATAAAAATGGTTGTATGTTATATTGAAATATAATTCCTTATTACCCATAATTATAAATGCAGAAACTGAAAATGTATTCACTTACCGTGGTTAAAATATAACTATGTGTATATATTGACCTAGAATTTCCATTCTTATAAAGGAAACAGCTTTGTACATTCTGTTAAAATGTCCACAAATGCTGAGTTATAATTTAATGATAAATTGGAGACTAGAACTGCCCCTTATTTATCCAGTGAGCATTCTAAGTTTCTAGTATGTATATGCACAAACCATTTTAAGTTTTTTTCTGAAATATTTGAAGTGTTTATAACATACAAACTTTCAGAACAAATTTCCCCTATTTTTCTCAAAATTCCACTGCCAAAAGATGGAAGGAGCTTAAAATATCATTTATGTTTCAAGATTGACTGACTGATCAAATCTTCTGTGAAAATAAGAGGCACAAAAGTTAAACCATTTAGGTTCTAAAGAACTCATAGCTATAGTTAAAATACAATGTGCTGAATTTCTTCATTTTAAATCAAGATGAAAAACAAAAAGGGAGTGTTGGGAGGAGTTGCTAGAGAAATAGTATTCCTTAGACTTGGAGCAGGGGGAAATGGTAATGCTACATGCCTGTTTTGTACTATGGATACTATAAACCTACGTTCTCCAAAAAAAGAAAAAGAAAAGAAAAGAAATAATTGAAAGTTTATTTTTTACATGTTTTGTCCAACATGGATTTTTCTTTGGCAAAGCAGTTGAGGTTAAGTGACTTGACCTTGTTAAGTATTTGAAGCTGGATTTGAATTCAAATTCTCTTGACTTTAGGGCCAGTGCTCTATCCACTTTGACATCTAGCTGCTGCACCAACATGGATTAAAAAAAAATCATGACAAATTACTACAACAACACTTTTGATATCAGAGTTGTTTTGTTTTTCTTGATGGAATAGGATAGACTATTCTTCTCCATCCATTTGGATATGATTGGTAGTATTATATTGAGAGGTAAAGTGGTAAAGAGTCCTGGCCTGGGAATCAGGAAACTCGAGTCTTAATCCAGGTTCTGCTGTGTAACTGTGGACAAGGCATTTACATTCCTTGGAATTTAGTTCTTATAGAAGGGAGTGTTGTATTAAATGAATCCTAGGATATTAAAATTCTGTGATTCTGTGGTTTGGAGTATTCTAGTCAATCTGAGTTGATCTAGAATCAGCGAAATGTAAATTGTTCACATTCATTAAATAATTAGTCAGACTACTTTTTGAGTCCACATTAGTGATCTAATAAGATTGACCATGTGGCAGTATGATTTGCTGCTTAGCAACTAATTGTTGTGCTTGCTAGGGAAAAAAAAAAACAAAAAAACCAGAATTCAGTTTATTTTTAGCTAATTTAGTCAAGCTGAATGGCCAAACTGAGTAGAGATGCCACTGAAAATCATGGCTAAAGACAAGTGTAATTTCTGAGTAGAAAAAATCATATTTTAATGGCATAGATTAAAATTAAAATATTTCACATTATCCAGATTTTAATTTAAATAAAATTATTATCATGTTAATGTTGATTAAAACACTAACAATGTTTTTGACTCTCTGCAAGATAGGTAGTCTTTGCCTAGTAGGATTATCTGCATAATTGTTTGGGAAATATAAGGAATTGCCAGAAATGTTGTTCACTGAGTGATTTAACATCGACAAATAGCTTTAGGGTGAACTAAGTACAGGTGACCAACTTTGTGAATGTAGTGTGTAATGATAATACTTTTTGTTCTGGGTTCAAGAACTCAAGAATTGACATATTCTGTGTGTTAACACACAAAAGTGATCTAAAATACTTGAGTCAGCCAGTCAGTCTGAAAGGAAATTTTAGATAGATGATAGATAGATAGATAGATGGATGGATGAATGGATGGATGGATGGATGGATGAGTAGATAGATATAAAATCTGGCAAGATTTCACTGTAAACAACTTTTGTTTGCAGGTCTAAATCTGTTTTTTAGTCATAGAATTCATGTTAGACTGAAATCAGTTTGTACTGAGCTTGTACTGAAGAATGAAATGGGAAATCTGAATGGAAAGTAGGATGAACATTTCTATACTATCTTTCTATGCAATTTATACATCAGTCAATCAGTTATCAAGCACTTATTATATGATAGGTTATATACTAGGCATATTATCTATATTATCCATGTATAGTTTTCAGCCAAAATATTTTTACTGAAGTACAGATCTGAGTTAAAACAATTTTATTAGAAGCCCTAACAGGTCTAAAAAGGAAGAAAAAAAGAGAGAGAACAAAGGAAGTAACAAAAGAATGAGGGAGGAAGGGAAAGAAAGAGGAAAGGAAGAAAATGGCTAAATAGACAAAGCTATGAAAAATACTTAGTTTTAAAGTATAGTATTCATAAAGAATGATGTTTGAATAGTTGAGTAATCTAGGAAAATTTACAAGAATGATGCAGAACCAAAGAAACAATACAAACACTGAAGACACACTAAAATCAATGTGAAGAAACTACAACATTCTAGTCAACTACAAATGTCACTGTTTGGGCATATAATCAAAATTAAATAGTATGCACCTCACTTCTGTAGTTAATTGAAAAACTGATTTAGGGGAGTGTACTTTACAAAGTAGGATTTTGTTTGCTGGAAAGTAGTTTCTGAGTATAAATAGTGTTTCAGCAAAATGGCCAAAAAAAAAGTAGGTTATTTAACTGAATGTGCATAGATTTATTTCACAATTGAAATGTTTAAAGTTGGAGGTCTGTCTCTGGAGTCTGTGAGACTTAAAGTTACCCTCAGAAGCATACAGATCTTGAGGTAACTCATACTTTTCTACACTAATTTTTTAAGGAGTAAACTAAGGTTAAGATTAAAATAATTTTCAAGGTTCAAAGAAGTCAAAAAGTAATAGACATGAAAAGTTGCAAGGAATATCATATTTAGATTGGGAAAGGAAGGAAGGACAGACTCACCATTTTGCCTTTGCAGTAGTGTAAAGGGTATGGGCTGATTAGCCATCTTAGTTTTCACTTTTAAATGACCCGTTGGCAGGTCACCAATCCTACCTTCCTTTCAATTCTCAACTCAAAGCCTATCTTTCTTTAGGAGACTTTTCCCTATCTTCATCACTGGTAGTATTTTCCCTCTGAGATTACCTCCAGTTTGCATGTCTTTTATGTTCATTGTTATTTGTATGTTGTCTCTCTCTTTAGATGGCAAATACTGCTTCTGCATTTCTTTGTATTCCCAGCGTTTTGCACAGTGCCTGGCACATTGTAAGCACTTAGTAAATTCCTGTTGATTTCATTCATGTCTATTGACCAGGGCACTTTAAAGTGTGGAAATCCCAAAGCATGAAACCAAATTATTTACCCTGATTCTTCCCCCTACCTTGGCATAGCTCTAAAATGTTGCTACTAATCTGAGTAAAAGATAACCAAAAAATAAAGTTGTCTGACCGTGGTCATTTGTCTTTGGATTTAGAAGGTGCCCTTCAGGTCATAATTTTTCTAACTAGGCACTTGACTCAGGAGGAAATGTTGTAAACCTTAGTTCTAAGTTTTTTCACTTAAAAATGTAAAACCTGTCATCTTATCAAGTTATAGAGCACAGTTGTCAACTCCTCCCTTATATTAGGCACTGGAATTAGTAAATAGAAGAAAGTCTAAAGATGATCAGCATCATAGATTTTTTTTGTTGTTGTTGCTGTAGAGAATGAAGTAGAAGAAAACTTCAGTGCAAAATATGTATTAACTTTACAAAGTACCATATGATTGAATTCTAATTGAGCAATATAGTTATTTTTACTACCTCATATTGTTTTTTAGATTGTTTTTTGTTTGTGTTTTAAAACAAGACTGTACAGTATGTTGACTTAGCTGGGATTTTTTTTCTGATATATTCCACGTAACACTTTTTAATTTGTGCATCTCACTTGGAGCAACATATTTTCTTCATCATCTTGTCCAGTCTTAGTTTCTTGGACACAGCAAAAAGAATCAGCATTACTATTGTTTCCTTATGCTTTGTTTTTTATTTTAATTACATATCCCAGGAAACAAATGCATTAGTGAACAGTTACTGGGGAAATGGTATTTGAATTTTCACTGACATTTTAAAAATAAAAAAAAAATGCTTAGAAGAGGTTGCTCCATCATTCATATAAAATTTTTTATTTTCTTTCTCCTTTTTTCCCGCCCTTTTAGCCCATGAAGAACATCATGCTTTTGAAGGTGGACGTGGAAAACATTAATTGCACTCTGTACAGAATTCTTTGTCCTTGCTGGTTGGTTTTGGACATGATTTAAGCAGGAGGGAGAGTGGAGAAAAGACTTACTGGAGCAATATGCTGCCATTTTAGATTTGTTTTTCATCCTCTCAGATTGGGCAATTAGCTCTCCAACTTGCAGGTGGCAAAGGATTTGTGTTGACTTCTAACGTGATCTTACTTGCTTTGGGCCTTTTAGATTCTTTCTCTGTTCTTTTCATTCTGGTTGTTTTTTCTCCCATCTTCTTAGTTTCTCTTCAATCTAATTATTGTTTTACATAGACCTGTCTCCTTGAGGTACAAGGTTCTGGTTTCTCTTAAAAGGGCAAATAAGCACAGCCCTGACAATGCTGCTCTTCCCGATCATGTTATCCATAAAGGAGACTGGCTTGGGAAACCAGGCATTTTAATTTTTTTGTTGTGAAACATTCCTATCAAAATTTTTTTTGCTCATTATTTTTGTTTCAGGAGAAAGGGAAATTGTAATACATGTTCTAACGTACAAAGTGGTCTGATTTTGCACTGACAAGAGTACATGAATTGGTGGGTTAAAGGTTTGGAGTAAGGGGAATTTTGTTGGTTTTTATACAAAATATAAGATCAAAAATGATTTATGGTGAATACCATGAGTACCTTTTCACAATGATCCACTCTGGGAATATTTTTAACCAGGACCTCATTTGGTTTTTTGAAAGAATTACTTAAGAGTAGAAGATGGGGCTTTCACTTCATAGGAAACCTGATGCTTCTTTTGAAAAAGGGAGGTGATAACGTAATTGCGCTGAATTAAGTTTGTTGCCTTCTGAATTTGGGGCGTAGGTACCTACTTAAGGTTTTTCAAATCAATCCTAACGCATTTTGCTAATTGGATTCTCATTTTTAATTTGTGTTCTGTGTAGTTTCACATTATTGACAGTGCTCTAAGGGAGGTAGATTTTTTTTTTCCCTCCCTTTTTCATTTAGGAGCAGGAAGTTAATTCTCATTTGCAGTGTAAATGTGAATATTTACAAAGTTGAACTCTGACTGCATTTTATCCATATTAATTATTGGAATTGTTGATATATTTTATTATATTACCAAAGAACTATTAATTTTAGCTGTTTTGGGTTTTTGTTTTTGTTTTTATTTTTTTTAAATAAGAAACTGCAGAATAGAAGCAAATGTACAGGCTCTTCTTTCCCCCCACTGAATGACATTAGTGTTTTCACTTGGGAATTGTTCATATTGCACTGATATCCATATCTTTTTTCTAGAAAGTCTTTGTCTATACCTACCTGGAAAAAGCACAAGAATTTTTGGTGTGCTTTTTTTTTAAACTGTTTCTTTTGTTTTTGCTCTATTTCAGGATTGTTGGCAAGTAACACAAGGTTATAAATCTTGTAACAGGGCAAACGATTCAGCACCACTGTTTTGCCCAATATTTCTAACTTCTCTTTGCAAAGTTGAACAGCAAAGACATGACTTAAAATAGTCAACAGAAATATATGTTTATAAATAAATAAAATTTTCCATTTAACATTTTTAGAATTCCAGCTGTATTTATAAATAATAAATTGTCCAGTTCACTTACATTATCAATAAAAATCTTTCTAAAATTGAGTTGTTTCATTGATTTCAAATTGAAATATAAAGTATCAATAGACCTGTTTTTTCTGAAAACAAGGAACTGCTTATTTAATAAATTTACTGTCATTCAACTTGTTTCTTAATTTTTCATCAAGCAATTATGTGACTCTTATTTCCAATAGAATAAGAAATGTATCTTTCATTAGTAAACTGAACCTGAAGTATTTCTACTTTTAAATATATGCATCTGTGTTAAAGGCTGCATGTAGGTTTTCTAAGTAAAAAGTAGTAATATTAGCCTTAGTTTAATTTTTGCTAGTTTCTATCATTTCAGTTAAAAAACATGACTTTGGCACATTAAATGGCTTTTTGGCCAAATGAACTTTAGCAATTGTTTTAGCACCTCTCAAAATTAGTGGTTGTTAAAAAGACTTTAATTTACATAATGTTAAGAACCTATCATCTTAATTACCTTAGAAGAGGATTTTGTTAAATTTTACTTTGGAAATTGTTTTAATTGAATATTTGGTTCATAATATCCTTTGAATGAGCTAAGCTGATTTAATCAGTTTTAAAACCTCTCATTAACTTCCTAGATTAAAGGAGAGAATGATATGTAGAGATGCAAGGAAGCATTTTGTGTGGTTTGTGCCTTTCTTTTCAGCCTCTTTTGCTAATCTTCAGCCAAGTTGAAGTGGTGACTTTCATTAGAATTCTAATATTTGTAGCCAAGTCATTGAAGGTGCCAAATCCATAACTACCCAGGCTCTAAGATTCACTTTCTCCAAAAGCCCATGGAAGTGAATGGCTTTTCAAGTAAGCATATGTTACCTTGGACTTTCTTTGAATTCAAAAAGCTACATTTCTCCCCACTTCCCCCCACAGAACAAGGCATTGTGGCAGAACCAAAGATTTGTTTATTCCTCACAATTTCCCATAAGTACTCCTGCAGCAGAAATATTTTAAGTCCTGGGCCCACTGCATCCTTTATTGATCTAAACACAATATACAGTGTAACAATAAGACAATAGCAAGACACCAATGTAACATCATCAAAATAGCCATGAATTTGGAGTCCACAAACATGGGTTTGGATCCTATTTCACTAATTTACTTTATAACTATGGGTAGGTCATTTGGTTTTGTTATTGTTCAGGTTTGACTTTGTAATCCTATTTGGGGTTTTCTTGCCAAAGCTACTGCAGTGGTTTGCCATTTCCTTCTCCCACTCATTTTACAGAGAGAGAAATTGAGGAAAATAGGGTTAAGGGACTCGCCTAGGGTCACACAACTAGTAAACGTCAGAGGCCAGATTTGCATTCATATCTTCCAGACCCAATTTTCTATTTACTGCTGTTCCACTAGGGTTATTCGCCTGTGAAACATATGCAATCTCACACAATTATTGGGGGGAAACTTTTTTAAACCTTTAAATGCTATGGAGATGTCAGCTACTGTTGCTATTTTGAAATGTTTCTCCTATAATTAGGATTGGGACAACTTTTGAAGTCAGACTATAAATTGGATTAAGCAAATTTTCCCCTTCAGTTTTGCTTCTTGTGAATATAGTAGGCTGAATAAACCTAAAATGTATCAGGAGCCTAGTAGACTAGTTGTGTCAGACTTGAATAGAAATTGATTCTTGAAGGATACATATTGACTTAGAAAACCACAAATTCACTTTATATTGCATTTTTATTTATTTTGTTATAAATTTCCTAATTACATTTTAATCTAGGGAATTTTGCACGTTTGACACTTCTACAGCAGGCTGTTAGAATCAGGATCTGGATTTAAATCCTGGCTCTGTTACTTTATTCAGTTCAATTAAACAGTCACTTATTAAGGACTTATTGAGTGTCTGGTTCTATGCTTGGAGCTGGGGATGCAAAGAAAAATATCCAAAATTGCTCAAGCTTGCTCAGGACTGACTTTCTGGCCCTTAGTTTCCTTATTCATAAACTTAATTAGGTGGACTAGGTGAACCAGATGCCTTCTGGGATGCAGGGGAAAGCCATTGGTTTGATGATATATAGAGAAGAGCTATCTTAAGAGTCAATGTCTATATCATGAACTGAAATGAAATGATTGATCCGATTTCAGGTATTATTTGACCAAAATAACCACACATTCTGTTTTTACTCTAATCGTTTCAAATGCCTAGGTGATAGCCAAATTATTTGGTCATTGGGCATATTCTTTTTTCCTGTGTGATTTTAAAAATGGAATATTATATTGCATTACAAATCTATTAAGCAATTGAACATTACAAAGAAAATAAAATTGGGATTAGGGACATGGAAAAAAAAAACAGTTACAATTTATCCTGAGAATTAACTAGGTATGTAAAAAATTACACAGAATATTATGATATAAAGTACTTTGCATACATTAGCAGGCTATCTGGTAAGATGAGCCATGCAGTTTAATTATTATCAGCCCCATTTTACAGACTACAGAAACTAAGGTTCTGAGAGGTTTTTACTTGACCTTGAAGACACAGCCAGGAAATGTTTAAGGCTAAATTTGAACCTGTCCCATGACTCCCAAACCAAGTAGCCTCTGGTCATTAGCTACAACTCTGTTACCAACAAGAATTACTCCTGGAATCACACCATTCCAGAGGACTTCCTCTTGCTTAATCGATCATAGGATCATTCCTTAAGAGCTAGAACAGACAAGAGAAAGCATTTGCCCAGAATCATACAACTGGTCAGTGTCAGAAGTGAGATTCAACCCCCCAAATCGTCCTAATTCCAAGTCCCCCCATTCTTTGCATTTCAGTAAAAGAGGAAACTTTTAGGGATGCAGTTAAAAATGCAGATAAATCAGCAACTTCCTTGCAACACACGTTCTGAAAAAGTGAACTGGAGCACCTAAATAAATTAAGCAATTTAGGTCTCAGAGCAGGAGAGGGATTGTTCCCAAGTCTTTGTAACTAAGACCAACTCTACCCATTACGCCACACTATCTCCCTCCTCTTTGTTCTTACAGGAATCTAGTCTCTGGCCTGATTTGGGAGAAGATTTTTAGATTGAACTCTTCTAAGAAAAAAAAAAGTTATTTTCATGTAATATAGAACTAAAGGTTAATTCTATGGGAAAAAATTAGTTCTTAGAATTCTTTCCTAAGGAATACTCAGAAAGGAATTGGATGGAGACATAATTTTACCAACATTTTTGATAATATGAGGTCAATATAGAGTAGTTCTGACCATTAAAATTTTCAAGAGTGAAGTTTAATATCTCTGGGACTCATTTTCTTCAGCTGTAAAATAAGAGATTTGGTCTGGTTGGTTTCCCTTGCTCCTGCTGCTCAGGTCAACCTAATAGAACTGGGACAAAAAATACCTTGGAGACACAGCCAGAATTAAAATGTTTATTCACCTAAAGTCTAAACCAAGTTATTTTTTACATTAAAGTATATTTTGTTATTCTTACACTGTTCTCTATGCTTAGAATGACCTCCTTTGCCTTTAACAAAGCCTTTTGAATTCTTAATCATCTTTTAAAACCTAACCCAAAGGCCAGCTTTCCCATAAAGCTTTCTCAATTTCCTTGCAACTCCATCATGCATTCATACCTCAGTGTTGTGTCTTAAAGTTCTCTGTTTTGTCTACTGGACCTTAAGCTCCATGTGGGTAGAGACTATGTTACTATATATACTGTGCATATAACACATACATATGTGTTACTATGAGTGTGCATGTGATTATTATATTGAGGGTCCTAAAGCATCTAAATACTTTCTTCCTCAATATTTGCATAAATACATTAACATTTTTGTTGAATGAATGAGACTGTTCAGACGATAAAATGATAAAGAAAAAACCATAATCTTTTATTTTACAACTTTCTATTATTTCCATTTTGTCTATAGTTATGAGTTATTTCAAAGAAACTCTTCAATCCCTATCAAATTACTTTGTTCAAATCTATATTGCCAATGCTTCTCTGAGTGTTGAGGAACCTGCCATTACTTAGGTGTGTACAGACAATACTCATTAATAATAACTTTATATCTGGGGTCACAATAAAATAATCTAGGAAATTTCTACAAGCACACGATATAAAGTCATTTATATCTTCAATATGGAGTAGTAGATCCTATTTTCTATATATTATTTCAGTATTTTTAGAGGAGAAAATTAATGTTCAGAAAAAGTGGTTACTCCATATGTACAGTAACTACTTTTCTATAATGTCTTATGGCATCTGGGGTTCAGCATCATTGAACAAGATTAAATGAATGTTATAGAGCTATAAAAGTGCATGTAAAATAACAGAACTATTGAAATGACTATCAGAGTTGCCTATGGATGATTTTTTACTAAAATTAATTGTCATTTCTAATAGTGGCACAGTAAAGTCATTACTAAATCAAAGTATTATTAATAGAGAAACTTGTCAAATAATTTAAGAATGAACAAGATTGCATGAACGATCAGCAAATGTCATGAAATCAAATTTTAATAAGATTTTTGTTCATTATTGGCACAGAAGCTTAGAGGTACATTTCATATATTTCTTAAATTTGCCATTAGGTTATTCTATAAAATACTGTTTGATATATTTTCTACGTTTGCATTCTAATGATTGGAAATTTTATTATGGAAAATGTGTTTTTAGATGATGCCTAATTTTTAAAAGGCCTCTATTTTTAATGTGATATAGTTACATATATAATATATATGTATGTATACATATCGCAACTGTCAAACTCAACAATTAAAGCTAATGATTTTTCTTGTAATTTTACTTTGTACACATGTATATTTTGGATTATTTAATTAGAACTCTATATACAGAGATAGGGATAAAGGCAAATATGATTCTGGGAAAGCGTTTTCTATATTGAATGATTAATATGTGGATATAAATTTTTATTATTTGATTTGACTGTTCTGTATGGGAAAGTATTTTATGAAGGAATAAACAGGAACCAACTTAAATTTTAACTATTCCAAACCTTGAAACAAATAAAAATTTTCAACATTCAAAATTAATTGAATGGACCTTGGATAGTATGTCATAAAATTCCTATTCCAAAAAAAATAAAGCATCTTAAAAAAAAAAAAAAAACTAAACTAAACAAGCAGAAATTGTCTGTCCCCTGATATTTTGGGTAACACTAAGAAATAACTTCAAGGTTAAGTAAGAAAAATATTGTTTTCCCAATTTTATCATTCAAAATTTTACCATATTAATTATTATTACCATATTAATTTTTTGGCATTTCATCATAACAATTAAAATATTGAAAGAATTTCAGGACTTAAATGGGCATGCCGACATTTGATGGAAACATCTTGGACCATTTGTCCCAAATTTAAAATCTTATCAGTTGTATTTAAAATTATTCATTCTTTAGAACTGTCTGTCTTACTTGTATAAGTTGAACCAGGTTTATTTGCCTTATGTTTTGAATCTGCTTTCTCCCCCACCCCCCTTTTATACCATCTGTGCCCCATGCAGTAGGGGTTCTTTCACATCTGGCAACAAGCTGGGGTAATGCCCTTTCTTTTGATCTTGCTTCAACTAGTGATTTGCTCAATATTTTTAAGGTCAGACTTAAAACTTTTCTGTTCTAGTTATTTTTGATTTTATATTGTATGTTTTGTTTGATGTTCCGATAGATGTGAAGGGGGGGTGGGATTATGTTTGTAATTTTTGCTTCAGCATTTTTACAACAAAAAGGTAAGACTATACTTTGTTTTCCTAATATAAGCAATCTAATATCAATGTGTGTGCTTACTACAGACTTTTGGGTTCTTATCACAAAAGATGGAGATTTTGTTCCATTCTTGGGCACAACATTCCACTGAGCTAACTCTTACAAAGTCAACCTATTTAATAGTTCACAACTATATACATGGCACTGAACTTGTTCTCCCTCATTCTACAACTTTTCCATTTGAATGCATATTTAATGGCCTTTGTTATTCAGTAAAGAAAAATAATCAAAAGTGGCATTTATATAGTGCCTTAAAGTTTACAAAGTGCTTTACATCCATTAGCTCATTTGATCATCTCAGCAACCCTGGGAGGTAGACATGAGTGAACTTAGAAAATGGAAGTTCTTGACCCATGTCAGATCTTCCATGCGTATCTCTTGGCTTAACAATACTTTTCTTCCCTAGTATTTAAGCATAAATAGCTTTATTAAGTTGTTTGTTCCTCAGTACCAGTGCAGGTATCTAGGTATTCATTCTTAGAATAGCCAACTCTCTTTTTAAGTATGTCAGTGCCCTGTACTTCTCTGTATTGTTTGCTGTTGATTTTAATTTTCTTCTTTTCACCTGATAGTCAAGATGTGTCCATTTAAACTGTCATCTTCTCTCACCTCTAATACAACTTCCCATTCTCTTTGCTCTTATAGATGAAATGAGTACCTTTTGGCTATTTATGTCATATTTTTATTGTTTTTTTTAATATGACCACATTTCATTTTCACTCTCCATTAGGTGCTTATCAATGCCTTTTGTTAGAAATGAAATATAATTTGTTTGAAAGGCCTAATCAATTTATACGATTTTTAAAAAATCTTCAAAACATAGAATAAAACATAAAACACAAGAAGACAGCATCATTCGCTTAAGTTTAAAGTTTTCTTTTCTATGTTCAAATAATATTGCACCTTTGGCAGTTAGGTACTCTGTTTTACTGTTTTGGAACGCACCTTTGAAAGTAGTCCAATAGTTTTCCCTCCAAAAAGGTTGTAAGTTTCTTGCAGACTGGAATTTTGTCTCTTTTTACATATATTTTTCTCACAATTAACATAGATATTTAGCACTTTAAACTCAGGGTAGTATGATAAGGATCTAGCACATATGCAGACTCCATCAATTTGGCAAGATGGCATAATTTGTGTGGATGGTGCTAAATTAGCCAATTGGAACAGGCACATGTACCAGAGCTCCCATGTAGCTGCATACATCTACTGACAAAAGGGACTTCAGAAGTCATCTAATTTAACTTCTTCACATAACAGATAAAGAAACTGAAGCCTGTAGAGGTTAAATTATTTGCCCAAAGTCATAGAGGTAGTATCAAAGGTAAACTCTGAATACAGGCCCTCTGATTCCAAAGTCAGTGCTCCACCCACTGGACAACACTTCTGGATAAAACATTCTACTCATAACCTCTCATCCAAGCCTTCGAACAAATTTATGAGACAAGTACAAATATTACAATCCTCATCTTACAGATCAGTAGAAAAAAAATGCTCAAGAGTTAGGATCAAGATTCAAATCCAGGGCTTATGGATTCCAATTGTTCTGTTCCCTTCATCAGCATACCATTCCTCATGTAATAGTCAGCTCAATAAGTGCCATTTACTAAACCTTAGAACTGCTTTCAATTTTTTTTAACATATTGGCAATTAAAGCCCTCAGGCCCTCGTTCTTTACCAAGTAGATTATTGCAACAGTCTTTAAATCCCTGCCTTGATTTTCTCCCCACTCCAGACCATCCTAAACACTGCTGCCAAAGTGATTTTCCATAAGTCCAGACCTGGCCATGTTTTTCCCCTGCTCAGTCAATTCTAAGATAAAATAAAACTCCTCTGTTTAACTTTGAAAGTCCTTGCAAGCCTGGTCCTCAAACTATCTCTAGCTTCATTGAATATTATTCTTTTTTCCCACTCTGCTATCCAGGGAAACTGGCCTCTTTATTTCTCACATCTGACCCTCCATCTCTCACTTATTTGCACTGGCCACATCCCATATCTGCAGTGCACTCTAAGCCATCTGCAACTTCTAGAATCACTCTTTCTTCCAGACATAGTTCAAACAACACTTACATGAAGCTTTCCTGCCTCTCTCCTATGCCATTTTCTATTTAACTATTTTGTATTTATTTGTGTTTATTCTCCTTTATATTATTCTCCATATACTTGTAAATGTCCTTGTATCCTCCATTCAAATGTTAGCTCTTTGCCAGTAGGGATTGTTTCATTTGTAGTATTTTTATCCCTAGTGACTAGTATAGCACCCGACACATAGTAGATGGTTAATAAATGTTTGTTGATTGATTTTTAGTATTTTATAAAGATGAATATTTTGTTTAAAGAAAAAAGTAGCATTTACAATACAGCAAGTTAATTACATACACACTGAGGTATGCACATATACACATACACTTATATACATATGTGTGTGTGAACTTTCTATAAACTGTCCAGACTTTGTTTTGTGCTGACTTGCTGATTTTATGCCAGTAAAAATAAGGTTAAATCATGAGCATATTAAAATAGTAATCATAAATCATGAGCTTTTAGAATAATAAGTATATTCGAATCTGGCAACATTTATACAGATGGTTCAGCCAAAGGCATGTTGCTCTCACCCATAAAGATGTGGACAGTTCCTCACATAAAGTTTTGTTTGCATCTCAAAAACCAATTGTTTCCTCCTTCCCTCTCCCCAAACATAAATAGACTGTTGAGAAAATAAGACGCTAGAGAAAAGTTTTATTCTTTGGGAAGTAAAACATAAAATAACATGTTCCACTTTTGCCAACAAGGTTATGTTGTGGAAAAGATGCTACATTTATACTTGGAGTTTCTAGCCCTGTGTGAGCCGGCAAATCATTGCTTAACTTCTGCCTTCTGTTTCTTTATCTGTAAAATTTAAAATGACCTGTGAGATCTTTTCCAGTTCCATACCTGAGATCTGAGGATTTTGAACAATGGAAATGATCAAATGACTTATTACTTTAAAACTTACAAAAATTAAATGATATTTTCTATTCCATAAAAAGTTAAAATCTTGAGAAATTGTAAGACTACAAAGGATGGGTATATCATATTTTCAAAATGAATTGATCAAAGACACTAAAGTTGGGACATTAGAGATCATTTTTTAAAATCCCATTATTATATTCATGAGGAAACCTGGAAACACATGAAGTCAAATGATTTGTCTAAAATCATATAAATAATTATTGGCAAAATTCAGATCTGGAACTGGGCTCTTCAGTATTCTTTCCAATATGTTCCAAGATGAAATTCTTATTCTAGAGGCAATCCATCAATGCCAGAATAATCAAGAGTTGGTCACAAATAATAAGGACAAAAAACACACAGAGCAGGTTGCCATGGAGGGGATATACTCTGCATTATTAAAAAGAATATTCACATTAATAAGATTGCAGATTCCTTTGAGTATCTTTCATGTATAACCTTATATATTGGATAAATTCTATACAATCAAAAAGCCCCTTTTCACCTGTCATTGACCTACAAAAATGCTCCTTTTCTTTGTAACTTCCAGCTCCCAGAAGTGTGAGAGACACACCATTCATTCATTCATGACTCTCTTCATTTGCTCAAAAACTATTTATTGAGTGCTTTCTAAGAGGAAGACACTATGTCTATGTGTAGAGGAAAGGTGAATGAAATCTAATTGCTGTTGCTTTTCAAAGTGCTTACATTCTGATAAAGATGAGACAAATAAATTTCTATGGTACTAAAACAATAGGATATCTGCTCTAGGTGTCCAAAGGAAGGAGATAATTGCTTCTGGCAAGGAGAAAGATCAGGAAGTCAACATTGTCAATACTGTAGACATTAAGTATCGACAGTGTGTCAGGTTCTGTTCAAACTGCTCAGAATACAGAGTTTAAAACAAGACTTTCCCACAAGGAATTTGTTTACAATCAATGGAGATAATATGTATATATACAAGAATGTAAAGAATATATACAATACAATTCCAAAGTTATTTTAAGCAAAAGAACACTATTAGTTGGATAGGGGGGAGGGTAGAAATCAGAAAGGTCTTCATGCAGAAAGTGATGCATTAGCTGAATCCTTCATAGAGGAAGTGATATGATCTGAACCTTAAAGAATAAAGTTGGACATTGCCAGGTAGAAATGGATAAAAAGGGCATTTCTGATAGAAACAACAGCATAAGCAGAGGCCTGTTTAGGAAGAGGTGTAAAGGGGAAGTTAGGTTTGGCTGAAGCAGAGTTTGAGAAAAAAAATGGAAATGAAGATTAGATCCAGATTATAGAAATCTTTGAATATCGTCCATAAGAATCTGGACTTCACTGCATAAGTAATGAATGGCTACCAAAGGGCCACAAGTCATGTTTCTTTCCCATTACTATGGATAAATCAATATTGTCGATTTTATAAAGTTCAAATATTCTATAGGCATTATGTGTGTATATATATATATGTATACACATTTATGTATGAATATGTATGTGTATATAGTGGCTATTATCATTCTGAAGCTTTAATCTATCTATTAAAAACTATGTAACTCAGCATCTTGAAAACTCAAACTTATTTATTTCAATTCAACAAATATAAAGTAGCACTGTGAATATAACAAAAAAGAATGAAACAACCTCCAATCCATGCATAAGTAAAAAGAAAAATGACTATGAAATACTATGTGCACATCTTTTTTCCTTCTCAAAATAGATAAGATTATTGAACAAAAGTGTTTGTTAATTTGATGTAGATTTTCAAATATCTTCATAAACCAAGCCTCTTTATTTTCCCTGGGAGTTCTTTATGTTTTTTATGTTAACGTGAGCTGATGACTTCTATACCTCAAGATTTTTAATTGCATTGGTTATTCACCCTTATTCAGATTATGGTCCCTCTAAAACATAGATGCTTTACTGAATTATAAATATGAATTGATCTGGCTAAAAAGAGAAATCAATCAGAAAACACTTATTAAATGCTTATTGTGTGCCAAGCACTGTTCTACTTAAGCAGTGTATATATAAAGACAAAAAAAAAAAGGAACAGTCCCTGCATTTTAGGGAATTTCAGAGGAAACATACTAAACATCATGTGGTGGTCTGTCTTCTCATGTTGAAACCCTCTGCTCAATTGAGATTCACTCCCATCATCAGACAGTAGTGGAAAGCCTTCTCAGTTGGTACCCCTGTTCTTTGGCTTAACCGAGTTATCTCTACACTAACAGAGGCATTGGAAATGGGACTTTAGTAAAGATGCTCTTCATTCGACCATCCAGCCATCTATCCAGCCAGCCAGCCATCTACCCATCCATCCATCCATTCATTCATTTAATGAGAGAATATTTGGAGAGCACTTAGCCCAGCACCTAGCACATGAGTGCTATATAAATGCTTGTTTCCTTTCCTTCCCCACCCTTTATTCATCAACATTTATTAAACACCTTTACCTGCCAGATTTACTACTGGAGTAGGCAGATCCTATGCAGGAATTGCCCTCAAGTAATTTACATTCCAGTGGAGCAAACAATAACACACAAATAGAATATTCACACATACATGCAGCTATTGTGTGGATCTATGTATATGTGTGTGTCTGCAACATATATACATATATTTACATTCATGCATATATACATATATAAATACACACACATATATAATATAATTTTAGGGAAATCCTCCAAGGAATAACTGTCATAAATCATCCTGACATGTTAAATGCATGGATAGTTGTATTCTTACACTGTCAAGTTTATAAAAGTTTATGTATTTTTAAATTCTTTATAAAGTTTATATAACATAGAGGGGGATATGACACTAATTATAGGATATAAAGTATCTTGAGGCAATACTATGCATTTTAAGCAATTTAAGAAGCAAACTAAGGGTGTGTTATCATGCCCAATGTACCACAAATGTGCATCTGTGATGTGACCCATCTGGAGACCCTTTCCCAGATTATTCATTCCAGAAACACATGATGACATTAGGCTTAGCCCTTTCTGCTCTTCCACTCACTTTGTGGTCTTTTAAGACTAGAATAAGGTCAAATAATTCTGCCCCCGGACTTCTTTTAGTGACTATTTTCTGGGTGTTACCTAATTCCTCAGACTTCTGATAACTTTGTAAGAAAATCATTGGACAGAACAAAAAAAAAAAAAACAAAATCCAGTCCTAGATCACTGGGCTGAAGAGGGCAAATTTGTTTTAAATGAAAGGAGGCAGCTTTTTAAAAAGAGAGTTTGTTAAATTCCCAAACCCTCTTGTTTCACCTGTTGACCTTGACCTCTTCTTTCAGTTCAAGTTCATACATATTCTTCAAAGAGTGGCCCAGAGGAGATCACACATTTTCCTCGATGACAAATTAATCAAACTTGATTTCTTGGATGAGATAGATACAAAAAAGCTACAACTCCCTAAGGACTGAAAGTCAATACTGCTCTTCTGGCTCTGATTAGTGTAACAAAGGAATATCTGAGAGCCATCTTCCTCCTTTTTTCTGCAGGGGGATCAAGCTGAAAGAGGGCTGGGGTTAGAAAGGAGAAAGGGCTTATTAAAACGCATTTCAGCTGTAACCAAGTGAATGGGAAGATATCCTGACAAAGTCAATTACTTTTCTGTAAATGCTCACCTTTTCTCAAGTGTAAAATTTCCTCTGAGGAGATGTTGAGGAAGTAGTTTATTATGAAACTGAACTGTTTATTGATCTTCCCTTTTATGTTACTTCTGTGAGGATGGTTTTAAAACTAAGTAGACTTGGGATATCTGGAAAAAGTTAGGGCTATCCCACATTTGGGTAAACAGGCCTGCTTTATTGCAACTGTTTAAAAAAAATAGAGGAATAGAAAGTCCTTTGGACTAGAAAATTTACATTCCTGTTAAGGCAAGCCAGTGCAAGGTGAAGCAATATGTAATAGAGTAAAATTGCTGTCTGTCTCCTCTAACAAATAAGTTCTGTATAATAAGTTATGTGCAATACTCTATGGGGGTGTGAAGTATTACAGTGCAAGACCCTTAGCACAGTTTTGTATATGTGTTTTTCTTTTTCTGCACAAGAACATCCCAAGGTATATTTTGCTCTATTCTCGTCATCCCTATATGGCTCTTTATTTAGAATACTTTCTGTGGCCCAGATGAAGTGTGTCGTGATTCCATTGGAACAAGGCTACATATTTCACTGAAAGTTTTTTTAAACAGCAAAATACTCCTCCTTTTATATGGTAATATTTTATGAAGGTGTAACTGACATTATTTCCCTACAAATATTTAATTAATGCTGAATGCCAAGGCTAAACTTTCTGGGTTCATATTTTTATAAGCCTGGAGAATTTATTTCTAATTTTACTTCCATGCCACCAGTGAATGCTTAAAAAACCCCACAGATTTCAAAGAGCACAGATTAAATTTAATAACAGAATCCTGATAAATATTTTAGAATTATTAGTTATTACCATCTAGGTAATTACAAGAATTAGAGATATTACCATCCAGGTAAGCAATTTGATAATACAAATACATAAAAACAAATACAAATACAAGTGTCTCTTATGGACACTTGGTTTGGAAGATCTTTCCTCCAATTACCTTTCTCAACCAGTCAAGCAGGTTTCAAAGTATTTGTGGCATGCCTGGCCCCTTAACAATTTAAAGCTGTGGGTCTCACAATGAATAAGAAAAACTAAGCTTTGCATCTCTCTCCATCTGGCAAAAACCTAGGTTTCCAGCCTTTATCTCCCACCATCAAATATTCCATGAAGTTCCATTAGAACTGTGCTTTAAGTGCTGGGGGGAGAGGAAAAAAGGGAGATTAAGGTTATGCTGGAGTTTGTTTATGAGTATCAGTGTAGTGACATTGTTCTAGTCAGAACAATGTCATGTTTTAGGAAAATCTACTTGAAATTTATTGGTACTAATAAGAATCAGTAAGTACTGAGGATCAAAGATAAAAATGAAATAGCACCTGTCGTCAAGGAGTTTACATTCTTCTCATGAATGGGAAATTAACAAATACAACAAATACATAGATACAGATATGGCATTCGAGTTTATATCCTCTTTTCACCAGCAATAAAAATTAAAATGCTAGTACTTTGAATAGTCAACTTTTGAATGACGTCCTCACTTCTGCTTGAGGAAACTTTAAAATACAAAAGAACCATTGCAGTGTAATGCGTGGATAAAGTACTGGACTTGGGAATTAGGAGACCTAGATTCAAATCCAGTTTCATCCTGGATTTGCTTTCGCCCAAATATCCAGGCAGCCCTGTCCACTTGGCGTGGTCTTGATGGCACAAGACATTTTTTTACCACCACATTAGTCATAGACCCTGAGCCCCAAGACCAGAGCACAGTGAAGAAATGAGCAATTTGGGGGAAAGGGTGGCAGTAGTAGAGAAGGTAGTGGAGAAATATGATGCTCATTTTTGTGACCTTCTCCAGTAAACAATACCTCAGTTTCTGACTGAAAAGTCAAAACAGACATTTTGCTATTTCCAATACAATGAAACACTTTCCTACCTCCGTGCTTAAATATTCATTCAATGAAACGAAAGCTAACTTTTGTATAGCACTTTATGGCTTACAAAGTGCTTTACACATTTGAATCTCATTCCATTCTTGTAATAACTTTGAAAAGTAGATACCAGAGGTATGAGATTATCACATTTTATAGAGGAGAAAATGGGTTCAGAAAGATTAAGTGATTTATTAATGGTTACTTCAGGTCAGAATCGGATTTTGAACCCAGTTCATTCCATTATATCATAATAATTTTCAGCCCTTTCCCAAACAGATGACTGAGCAGTCATGCTATGTCTTCTGTAAAGCTTATCCATTCTTTAAGAAACAGTTTAAATGCCATCTCCTTTTAGAAGGCTTGTCTCGATATCCTCAATGAGACTAGTGAGTAATCTCTCCCTACTTTTTGCCATACCATTTTGTACATTTCTTAAATGATTTTTCCTGCTCTCTTCATCTTTTTGTATTAGAAACATCTGTATATATGTCTTTTATATCCTCTTTGGAGAAAAGCAAATTTGAAGATATTCAGAAGAAAGATTAATAGAATCTGTAGTAATGATAAATATTTGACATAACCCTGACATAAATAACTCCATTTTGTAACTGGAGTCCATTTTAGGGTTAAGCAACTTAGAAGAAACATACCTTTTTTGATAAACATGTATGATATTAGTTGTTCTGCTACTTAGTAATAAACATGTTTTTGCTTAGTTGCTTTTCTGTTTATAGTTAACCAGATGTGTATCCTAAGTCTTGGTAAACAAGTTATTTATCTTTTTTTAGAGACATATATGTACCCCCAAGATAAGTCCCTATTGGTAAGGACAAACCACCAACTGGAAATGCTTGGAAACAACTTTCAATTGGTGATTTTCTTTCATCATAAACTTAGATAATGAACCATCAATCAGAAATTAGGTATGATTCATTAATACCCTTAGCTAGTGCCACAAAAGGTCCATCAGAGGCAACAATCATTAACTTGCCACTGGATGTCCACTTGAACAGCCGCCTCCTATTCCCCATACTCAATAAGCGAAATTCAAACACTCCATACTGTTTTGACCATTGAGCTGGTTGACAGAGACTTGCCAAATTGCCACCTTGGGGAGTCTTTAGCTGGACATTGTAACAAGTACTGGCATTAGAACATGCTTACCAGGAATCCTTAGAAAACAGGTTTTGGTTCATTCTTAGAGGAAATGATGTGTTCATTAAGCAAAGAGAATCTTGTTTAAAATACAGATAGTAAATATACTTACCAGGATGCTCTGGGAAATGGGCTGAAGGTTTATTCTTAGACAAATTGATGTCCTAGATATGAGTATTATTTATTGAAATGATAAGCATCATTTAAATGATGATTAGCTAAAGAATGATTACATGAAATTGAAACAACTCTATAATTCCACCTCTCACCTGTCAGATGGGCTAATGTAACATAAAAGGAAAATGACAAATGCTGAAGGGATATAGAAAAACAGGAATATTAATACAGGATTAGTGGAGTTGTGAACTAGTCTAACCATTCTGGAGAACAATTGGAACTATGATTAAAAGATTAAGAAACAATATATACCTTTGACCCAATAAAGTCACTACTGGGTCTGTATCTCAAAGAGAAAAAAAGAAAAGGATCTATCTATACAAAAATATTTAAAGTGGCTCTTTTTATAGTGTCAAAGAACTGGAAATCCCTATTAACTGGGGAGTGGATGAATAAACTTTGGTATATAATTGTGATGGAATACTATTGTGTTCTAAGAAATGATGAACAGGATAGTTTCAGACAAACTTGGGAAAACATAAATTCATGCAAAGTGAAGTGAGCAGAGACAGGTGAACATTTTATACAGTATTTATATTTATGTATTTGTTTATTTATTTTCATTTATAGGTATTTTATATTAATTTATTTATATTATATTTACAATATATTTATATACTGTAAGAATGATCGATTTTAAAAGGCTTCGCTACTCTGATCCAAAGAAAGAATGATGAAAAATGTTATCCACTTACAGAAAGAAAGCTGATGATCTCTGAATACAGATGGAAATACTTATATAAACTCTTTTTATTTTTATTGTTTTATTTTGCAAATGATATATACAAATATATTTTGTATGATTTCATGTGTATAATCAATATCAAATTGCTTAACTTCTCATGGAGGGATGAGAGTAGGGAGGGGATGGGGTGAGAGGAAGAGAATTCAAAAGTCAAAATTTCAAAAATATTAAGTTTACATGTAATTGGAAAATATTTAATGAAATAAAATAACTTTAAAAATAATTCTGTGCATTGATGAAGTATAAGTCTTTAATTATCTGCATATGTAATGATAAATCAGTTTTAAGCATGCAGGGTGAGTTAAAGGACTCCAAGGAACAAAATCCCACAGGATAAGTTCAGGAAGAATGAGAGCTACTCAGTGCTTAGTAATGCCATGGAGGAGGAAAAAAGTGGAATTCATCTGAATGTGAATATAAGGAAAACTGACCAACTTAGATATTTAAAGGCAATATACATCCCTTTTTCATCTCTAGGAACCTTGATGAGCAGTGTCACTGCTACCAGGTTGGCTCACCTGCATTTGATATTTGTGAACAACTTCTCCAATGTCTTTATCAGGTATAGTAAGTACTGACACTGGCAGCTTAAAGTCCCCAAACACATTTCATTACAATGGGCTGATCTGTTGGAATTCTGTGGGTATCACATGAGCTGCTAGCAAGAGCATTATGGTAGTGATGAAACAAAAGCCTGCCACCTCCTACGTAAGAACCACTGCCAAGAGGAATGCATAGGCTACACTTAGCAGCATATGGCATATCATGCATAAGAATGAACACCACAGAAATCTCCTTATGGCTATCCTCTACTGAACCAGTGCCATACTCTGGGACCAGAAGTCAGATGTGGTGAAATGAACCCACTTACCCAAGAGCACTTAAGTGCTTTTCCCACTGCCCTGCAACCATGGCTCAATGACTTGACTTCAATTTCTGGGAAAATAATAGAATATATTAGTTTGACAATCTAGAAAAGGAAATTATTAATTATAATAACATGAATGGCTTCACCATGAGGAATTATGAGCAAGTAGACTCACTTGCTAAACCAAAAGATGAAGAGAATGGTATATCTAGATTGATAGATACATACATACATACATACATACATACATATATACATATATACATACATATATATATAAAAGATGGGTGAGAGAGAGAGAGAGAGAGAGAGAGAGAGAGGTAGGTATAGAAATAAAATTTGCATAGTTTGCCTAAATTTTAGTGAAACTTTTCATAATGCCTCATATTATTTTTGTGGAGAGATTTTGAGTAGATAATAAAGTCAAATAGATTCAAAGCTGTTTGGGTGGTTGGACATCAAGAATAATTGTTAATGATTTCATACCAACATGACTGGAAGTCCTCAGAGATCTCTGCCTGGCCCCTGTGTAATTTAATATAATTTTCGATGATAAACAAAATATAGATTAAAAACTCATCAAAATTACAGATAACACAAAGCTAGAAGAAATAGCTAATATGCCAGATGATAGTCAGGATCTAAATTAATCTTGAAAGGCTACAACTTGGGGGTTTAATCTAATAAAGAAGAAATTCAAAGGAATAAATGTAAAATCTTGCACTTTTGTACAAAATAATTAACTTCACAAATACAATAATGTAATTGGGGCATAGATAGATAGCAGTTGTTGTGAAAAAGATATGGAACTTCTAGTGTACTACAAGCTCAATATGAATCATCAGTGTTATGTCATTGAAAGATAAAAAAGCTAACCTAGCCTTCATTGCATTAAAGGAGCATAGTTTTGGGGGAAAGGGAGGCAATATTCTTTCCTCATCAGAACCCATCTGGAGAATTTTGTTTAGTTTGGGAACCAGTGTTTATGAGGATCACCAATAAGCTGGTGGATATCCAGAAAAAGGAAACCAGGATAGTGGAGGGCCTTGATTTCAAGGCACATGAGAATTAAGAAATGGGCAGGTTTATTTGTCCTGGACAAAAGAAAACTCGAGGAGGCATATATTGGCTATCTAGGTATTAGAAGGAATAACGCAAAAACTTGTTCCATTTGGTCATAGTGGTTAAAGCCAGGAGCAATAGGTGGACCTTACTAAGAACAAATTTAGGTTCACTCTGAGGTAAGATTTCCTAACAATCAGGACTGTCTAAAAGTGCAAAGGATTGTGCTAAAAGAGGTGGATGTTGCTTCTCATTGAAGATCCTCAAATAGATACTGTCCAGTCACATGTGAGGTGTGGTGTAGTAGGGATTTCTTCATGTAATGGTTGGACTAGATATCCAAATCTAAAATCCTGTGGTCCTCTATATTGTCTACTAAATCATAAATTCCTTTACCAGAGACAGTGTCAAAACTGGACACAGGCCTGGCGTGCAATAGGCAACTAAGAAATATATATTTTTAAATGATTGTCAATATAGAAATTATTTACCAAATCAAATACTCAAGATTCCAAAAATGGACGTTTTCTACATTGAAGGAGAGAAGGCAAATTTTGCCCATTGTTCAAGATCATTATAGTGTCTTCATTTATTTCCTATTGCAATGATTAGTAGCAAACATTGGAAATTTGAATTGAATTTATTTATCAAGTGCTACAGGATAACTGTGTCTCTTTGTGTTGAATGGACAGGGATTTGGACATTTGAAAGTTGTCATCACTGTATTTCTTGATTTGATTAGTGATTTTCCTTGGTGTTAAGGCTAGATTGTTCTTGTAGATCAGGTATGTTCCCTTCTGAGTTTATGCTTGCTTCATTTTGAAGCTCTGGTCCAGTCCATTCTGACTTCATATACCTGCTCTCAAATTATTTGTTAAGTAGTTTCAATTTAGATTTCAAATTGAATCTGCAACGTTTTTTCTCTTTGTAAATGTTTCCTAATGGGCTAAACAATGCCCATGGCACAGAGCAAGAAACAAAAAGAAAAGAAGGAAAACAAGAAAAAGAAGAGGTTGGGGAAAAGATCCTTATAATAGAAGGGATTGCCACCATTTCTGTCTGAATCATCAATGAGTACTAAGAAACTGCTGCATGGCACCTACAATATTTTATTATTCTAGATATTACTTAAAATATATAGTCACTGCATTCCAACCAATTAAAAGAACAAATGATATCTACTATGTGTCAGGCTGGGAATACCAAAAACCAAAAAAACAACAACAGGAAAAATACAGTTTGGTGTCCTTAAAGATTTTGCAATCTAATGGAGGAAATGATATGCAAACAACTATATACAAAGCAATTTTTATATAGGATTAAATGTGTCTGCTGTGACACATGTACTCTCTATTCCTACCCCATGCCAGGAAGAATGGAACAAAAGAGACAATAATCCTTCTTCAGTACATCCTGATCAGATCATATAAAGAGCTTCTTGTTCAGCTGTGGGCACTACATCTTGGAATTGAAAGCGGCAAGCTGGATCATGTCCAGGAGCAGGTGATCAGGATCATTAGGGAACTAAGTGAAGTAATAGGTAATGCAGAAACTGGAGAATAGAAGGTTTATCTGAAAATAAATAATAACTATCTTCCAGTATCTGGAAGAGAAATTAGACTTCCAATTAGGTTTTTGCCCACAAGACAAAACTAGGAGACATGGGTGTAATGTGCCTAAAAGCCATTTTAGCTTCCTTGGAAGAAAAAACTTCCTAATAGTGAGAACTTTATGAAAATGTAATAAGTAGGCTGTCGTGAAAAGTATTAGGTTTCGCTCTACCAGTATTATTCGAGCAAAGATTACTTGGGGATGTCATAGAGGGAATTCCAAGTAGTAGGTGACTTGAACTAGATGGATCATATGGTCATAGACTTAGAGCTGGATTAAGCAACATTGGAGACCATCTAGTGCAACATTTTCATTTTATACAGATTAAGTAACTAAGCTAAGGTCATACAAACATTAAATACTAGAAAAAAGTCTTGAACCCAGATCCCCAGGCTCTAACTCTCTGATTCTCTTTTCACTGAACTCTTCGAGTTCTCTTCCATCTCTGAGATTCTAGTCTCCTACAGCCCAGAAGGATACCTACAGATAAGACCAGTTAGAGAAGAAGCATTTATTAAGCACCGAATATGTGTCAGAGACAATGCTAAGTACATGATGGTGAGGAGCAGATCCTGGCACTGCTAATGGTGCAATGATCTGATCATTCTCATTGGTCAGACAGAAATTCTTGAAATGAAAGAATTGAGATCAGTAAAAGAAGGGCAAAAAAGGGAGATGATTATAGAGAATTTGATCCCAATGCTTGAAGAAAGAAAGCTCAAGTTTCTTAAGATTCTGCCCTTTCCCAAGGAGTGGTAGAAAAGATGAGAACTGAATAACTTCTTGGAGTTATCAATGATCAGGAAACCTTCTCCCTAAAGGTCTTTAAGTCCTGGCAGAAGTGACTGGTCAGAATCCCATGCCCAAGAATTCAAGAGCATCAGTGCTCACCAACCCATCAACCCTACCTTAACTACCATCCCAAGGGAATTTTGATCCAGCAACTAACTTCACATGGACACAAGCTTTATCTCTTCTCTATACTTTAACCAAATTGGATTACTTACCTTGGATTACCTTACCCTCTGCTCTGTGGCTATATTTTTGAACTTTTTGAACCACCCTGTATTTGAACCTGCCTATAAATGTTGACTCCCACTTTTAGAAGATAAGATCTTTGAGATCAAAGACTGTCTTACTTTTATAATTTTATTCCTAACATTCAGCACAATGCCTGAAACATAGAATAAATGCAATGGATGAAATGTTGATCTTGAAATCAGGAAGCCCTGAGTTCAAATCCCACCTCAGACACTAGTTATGTAGAACACACATACACACATATATATATTACACATATATAATATATATATACACACATACACACACACTATGCAAGTCACTTAACCTTAGTGTGCCTCAATTGCCTAAACTATAAATAGGAATGATAACAGCACCTGTACCATTGGATATAATGAGGATCAAATGAGAAAATATACATTAAGCTGCTTTGCAAACCTTAAAATGACATATACAAATGATAGATCTTCATTCTCATCGCAAAGCTTGAAAAGCCTTTATAAACAATTCATTCAGAAGATATCCTCAAATAACTTCCAAATAATATTCATTAAATCTTCACAGTGAATAAGAATAAAGTTCCTACCTTTGAAAAACAACAACAACAAAAAAATGAAGTTAAAGTTAGTAATTTCAGATCCTAAATTTTTCTTGTCCTTTTTTGTTTCTTGTTCTCAAGGATAGTTTATGTCCTGTATGTTTGTCAGGAGGGAGCTTAAACAAAATTTTATTATCAGATTATAGTCATTGGAGAATAATGGTGCACAGTGAACAATTTTCCACAAGAGAAGTTTTATTAGAGCTTGAATATTTATCATATTCAGTGGGTTTTTAAAATGGCAGTTAATTATCAGCACTTTGCCCTCCTTTGTTTAGCTAAACATTGAGGTATTTCTCTTGTCCGTGGAGCTCACTTGAAAAATACCAAAGAAGAAATTCCTACTAGATGCTCATCAGGAATTTTAGAAGTCCAAACTATTTTTTATTAACAGTGTTTGCATGCTAGGAGGTGAGAAGAAAACAAGCTAATTTCCTACCTATGAAAAAATCATGATTAAGTTTTTTTTTTCTTTTTTTAAATTTAGAAATTATGCCCTAGTAGAGAAAGGAGAGTTTCTTATGTAGGTGGGATTTCCAGTGGAAAAAAAATATCCTCTACCAATGTAGCTTTCTCTGCTTCTTTAGAGTGTTAGTGAATTGCCTAGATGTCACAGAGGCCCTTAAACTTTTTAAATAGGGGGCCAGTTAACTGTCCCCTCAGACTGTTGGGGGGCTGGACTATAGTAAAAACAAAAACTTTGTGTTGTGGGCCTTTAAATAAAGAAACTTCATAGCCCTGGGTGAGGGGGATAATCATCCTCAGCTGCTGCATCTGGCCCGTGGGCGGTAGTTTGAGGACCCTTGAATTGACAGTCACTGGCCCAGGATATGTCAGAGGCAAGGTTCTCAATTCAATGCAATACTCATGTCCTCTAATATAGTCTTTCTCCACATGAGTAGAGGTCCTACTGAAATCATTTGAAGGGTGAGTACCTATGAATCTGTCAATATTCCATAGAACAGTCATCTGAATTTGTTCAAACATTTGTTAAGGACTTATGTTTTAAATACTATGCTGAGCACTGGCAAAACTATCATAAAAATTGAAACAACCCCTACCCTTACTGGAGAAGGATAGGGCACAGACATTTATTATATACCTATTATATATCAACACTTTTGTCTCACATTGTCTCATTTGATCTTCATAAAAACTCTGTGATGTAGATACTATTATTATCCTCATTTTACAGTTGAAGAAACTGAGGTAGTACCTGTAATGAGATCTAGGAAGATAATAAGTAAGAGTAGATTTCCTTGGAATAAAGATAACCCATTTAAAAATGTTGATTGTTTGCCTCCTTGGAAGAGGGAATTTAGCATTAGGGTTAGGTCTTTTCGATCAATGTATGTTATACAGTCAGCTCTTAATTTCTCTCAAAATTATATTCTCTATCCATGTAAATTTCATGGTATCAATGATATGAACATATAGAAGGTAAGATGCTTAGATGAAAAAAGGTGTTAATTTTTTCTCCCTTTCCCTCTCCTTCCTCCTTCCCTGCCTCCCTCCCGCTCTTCTTCCCTTCCTTGCTCTGTCTCTGTCTCTGTCTCTGTCTCTAGGTTTCTCTGTCTCTCTCTGTCTCTGTGTTTCTCTCTCTCTCTCTCTCTCTCTCGCTCTCGCTCTCGCTCTCGCTCTCTCCCCTTGCTCTCTCCCCTTCATCTCCTCTCCTCTCCTCTCCTCTCCTCTTTTTTCCTCTCCTCTCCTCTTCTCTCCTTTCCTCTCCTCTCCTCTTCTCTCTCTCTCTGTCTCTTGTCTCTCTCTTTATGTCTATCTCTGAGTGTCTCTGTGTCTGTTTGTATATGTGTGTAACTAACTGTCTTGGAGTTCTCAAAATATAAAAGATTTGTGTATTATTTGATCTTTTAAATTCTGTACTGTTTCTTCCATCAATGTGGATAATTATAAGAGATTGATAACTTGCATAGAGAACAAATGAACATTTTTTTTAAGATTAGAGTTTAAATTCCTCAGAGATGCCCTTCTCAACATACCTCTACCCAGTAAACCAAAGCAAAGGAAGTGGACTGTAAATCAGAATTTTTGAGCTACAAGGGAATTTAGACTTCATCTAATCCACTACCCTTATTCTATGAGACTATACAGAGATCAATCATCTCTCAACTAATAAGTAACAAAATAAGAACAAGAATCTAGGTCTCCAAACTACAAGTTCAATAATTTTTCACTACATTCCTATCATTTCAGGATTATTTAAAAAATGTATTCCCTGAACTCATCCTTTTTTTTTACAGAATAGAATTTATTTGTCATATATTTTAAATCATCACTTAAATCATTAACATGAAATTTAAGAATTAAAAAATAGTAAATCAGTGCCAATAGCTTACCATTATCCATACAAAATAAACTGATGTCACTATAAAATATAATTATATTTAGGAAGAACATTTTGAAATAGATCAACATCCTGGCCTTCTGCTCAGGACAGTCTGGGAAATGATTCTATAGAAAACGACTTGGTATGGCTAGACCCAAAGAATAGTCATTAATAGTTTGATGTCAACTTGGTTGAAGTCTGTAGTGAACAAAACTCTGCTTGACTCTGTACTGTTTACCATCACATTTGCAGATGACACAAAGCTGGGAAAAACAATTAACCTAATGAATGATAAAGCCAGGACCCAAAGAGAACTTGAGAGGCTACAATATTCAAAACAATGTTACAGATAAAGGAAGATGGAATTGAACAGAAATAAATATAAAATCTTACACTTAGGCTCAAAAAATAATTTTTATATGTGAAGATAAAGAAGGCAGGAACAGGCAAGTGTTCGTTGAAAAATATTTTGATGTTTGGGCATCAACAATTTATCACATAGCAGCCAAGAAAGTTAGTTGAATCTTAGATTGAATTAATAGATGCATGTCTTTCAGGAATAAGATTGCAAGACCCATGCATTCTGCCTTGGACAGCCTATAACTGTAGTACTAAATTTAGTTCAGGCACTAAATTTTAGGAAGGACTTTGATAACCTGGAAAAATAACTAAGCTAGTAAAGGACATTAAGTCTATGTCATATGAAGAGTAGCTAAAAGAACTAAATGCAAACTACTTCAAGACAACTCACATAATTTAATTGTTGCTGAAATTAATATTAATAGAATTAATACTTATAGAGCACTCACGGTTTAGGAACATGAATAGCACCTAAGTATTAAAAGGCTGACACATGGAAAAAGGATTTGATTCGTTTCATTTTGTATGAGAAGACAAAACTGGGAGAAGTCAGTGTCGATAAACATTTACTACATGTCTACTATGTTCCAAGCACCGTGCTAAGTGTTGAAGACATAAATATGAAAAAGAAAGATAGTCTGTGACCTCAAGGAGCTTATTATCTGGTGGTGAAGATAAGACACAAATTGAAAAGAAAGGGAGGAGGATTTTTGGAAGCAGGAATATGATAGAGTTCAATTCAAAGGAGTACCACTGGTGGGAGATGAAAAGATGGTGGTCTGGGAAACCTCTTTAGATGAAAGTTTGGGAGGAGTTCTTTGTTCCACCCTCTAAGCATCCCATCAAAAGAATAGAGGAAATTGAAAGTACCGATGACATGTGAATATCAAACTCATGCTTTATCCCAGGATAATGAGTTTCTTGATGATCAGGTTTCCTGAGGGGAGGAGGGAGTTCTCCCAAAGGAATGCAACTATTGGGAATGAATGAAATGATCAGAAGGTAAAAAAAGTTAAATCTAGATTTGATATAAGGAAAAAACTTCTTAGAAATTGGAATATACAAAAATTGAAAGGGCTAGCTCAGGCAATCCTGGAGCCTGGAAATCCAGGCTAAAATTACATGAGCAGTTGTTGGACACATTGTGGGCAGGATATTTTTAGGAATATATCTTGGTCTAATATGCCTATAGAGGCCTTTCCACTGAAAATCAGTGATTCTGTGAATGCTGGGCAATTTTGTCTGTGGCTGATTAATAATAATATTAATGAAGTCACATTTAAAAATTTTATCCCTTTGTTAATTGAAAAGTTTTGTTCCATTTCACATACCTTACTAATATCATGTTGGAAAGAAAAATTTGGTTGCAAAAGAAAACTGTTGCTCTTAAGGGAAAAAAAGTAAAAAAGCATGGTTGCATCTTCATAAATCCCATTATCTGTGGGGGGGAAGGAATGGAAAAAAACTGGAACTCTTGATAAAGAGTCAGCCTTCACATGAGATGGACAACATTATTATTAATTCACAACAAAAATTATATTATTGTCTTTTAATCTGTCTATATTTTCAGATACAATAATCTCTGTAGATAAGAGTAGAAACTGCCTCAGTGGGGAATCAAATGGAACTGGCCAGTTAGACAACGCAGATCCTTTGTCTTTTTCTTTTCTTTTTTTCTTTCTTTTCTTTTCTTTTTCTTTGTCTTCCATTTGTCCACATAGGATATCATACTCTTGCCTACAGGTGCTGTAGCCATAGGAATGTAAATTTGGATTGCTGAAACTTCACTAGATGTCTTGGGGTTTATAAGCCTTGCCTTTAACCAATAATAAGTCCCAGGCCAAGCTCCACTTAGTCATTGTTTGTGTCCTGATTGACCCAGAGTGAATATAAATAGAAATTGTTTATATTTTGGCCAGAAACTTGGAGAATTTTCCCTCTCAGATTGACATACATATTTCTCCCCTTCCTTCTTCCTTCCTTCCTTCCTTCCCCCCTTTCCTCACTTCTTCCCTCCTTCCCCTTTTTCCCTAACTCTTTCCCTTCTTTCTCCCTTCCTCCCTTCCTCCTTCCTTCCTTCCTCCCTTCCTTCATTTCCTTCCTCAGATGGCTACCAAGGAAAAAGTAAGGCAGGTAATCTTGCGCAGCCCTTCCTCTTCTAAATTCAATTCACTTACATGTCATGGCATCACCTCCCTGTTGCATTTTCCTCTCCAAGAACAAAGAACAAACAACAACAATTTTCAGATTCTCAGAAAATGAACCTATCTTAGAAAGTTTACCCCAAGAATACCCTTTTTAAAGAGAAAACTAATTTTTCGAAAACCAATAGAAAGACAGTATACAGTTGAAATATTGTTGTGGTATAGGGAATGATGAATTGATGGAGTTAGAGAAACATGGAAACACAGGCTTATGAAGGAAGTTTTATGTACCTTCAGAGAAACAGAGGACAAAAAATCATAGTATGGTTTTGTATAGATGAATATGAATTTATATATGTATGTGATTATAGATATTTATGTATATGTATATATATGTTTGTGTATATGTTTATGTATACATATGTATATGTATACACATGCGCATGTGTATGTATCTCCATGTTTAATTGTAACCTTCAGGTAGAGGGAAGAAGGAAAAAAAATGAAGTAAAATGTGTACAACAGAACAAAAGAAAATCTACCAGGAAACAAAGATGGATAGCTCTGAACATAATGTGCAGTATTTATTACATAGGCTTTCTTGAAATGGAAATTTATTGCTTTATATTTTGAATCCTTTCATGTTCTGCTGTGCACATGGCAATGTTTTTTCCCCCTTTTCCTACTTCCTATTTAAAATAGAAAAATAGAATAGATTTTAAAATAGGAAAAAGCAATACAAAAATTTGTTTCATTTTATTTTGTGACTATATATCAAAATATCAAAAGTAAAATTTCCCTCATGCTATATATAACTATGATTCTTTGAAAAGAATGAGAACCCAAATTTGCAAATTATTTTAAGTAACTCAAAATATGTATAAAAAATTTCAATTATTAAATGTCATATTTATTCAGTCAATTGTTTATTTAACAAAAAAAAAGTTTACTTAGGAAAAAAAAGCATATGGTGACACATAGTAGAATAAGACCATTAGAATGGCTTATCTGTCAGAACAAGCTCTCTGCCCTATACTTCCTGAGCATCAAAGTTCTAATATTGTAGATCAACTTTAATTGATTTTATACAGTGAATAAAACACTAGACTTGGAATCATTAAGATTTGTATTCAAAAACTACTTCGAACTTTTTCTAATTTTGTCAACCCTCACAAATAGTTTGACCTCTCTATGCCTTGGGCATTTCCCCAGATCTCAGTTGCTAAGTCCTAGCAGGATTTTATTCTGGAAGGAAATTGCTCTGCTGACATCCTTTGGATGTTCAGACTTATTTTGGTTTTGCAAAAGTCGTACTAATATTATTAAACAGGCCCCAAAATTCATGTGATTATAGTTTTTCATTCTTTTTTGCCACACCTCCCTTCTATGATATTGACTTACTTTTTTTTTTAAGTACATTTTCCATATGGAGTGAAATAGAGGGAGGCATGGAGACATCTGCAACATCTCCAGTCTTTGAAGTGTCCACAGGAAATTCAGCAAAAAGGAAATCAGCAGTTACAGACAAAATCCACCTATGGGACTTTTAAACTTTTTTCCTTAAATATTAAAGCAGCTGGTGGTGAAACAAAACCCAAAAGTACTGAATTCATCAGAAATGGATACATCTTAATTTTTCTCATCTCAAAAGAAAAGCCATTTTTTCCCATTCAAATAAAAGGAATCTAAATCCCATTGATCATATATTTGAAAAGTTCAGTTATATTTTTTACCTGAACATTTGTAATATAATCATCATTGAATTTTACATAATCATAAGAGAGATTCAACTTATTTATTTAAAGCTAATAGTGTTTCTCATTTTCATTCTACTGCTTAGAGACCAGCAAAAGGGAGATTAGTTTTCTGCTTTGTGTGCTAGGGATGGAGAAAAAAACACATCTTCTATTTGGCACACTCCCAAATTCTTCAAGGTAATGGGCTTATCAAAACCAACCCAGAGTTGTAGTAATCAATCACTTTGTTAAGTATGAGACCCCTGGAAAAACCCCTCCCCCTACCTCCACCCCCAAAATCCACATATATGGGAAGCAATACTTCTTTCAAAAGAACGCATTTTGATCCAAACCTGCTTTTGCCTCTATAACAGTTCTGGCAATAGTCCAACATGGTGTACATGGTGTGACCATATGCAGATAAATTCAAGCTGGGTGTGGGAAGGATGATTTGCCCCTTTGTCATCTGACCTCATGCTGAATTTAAGTGGAACTTTCTGGGGTCACTCCCACTACTCCTGTGGAGTGCCAATATTCCTCATGATGAGATGAAAGTTCTATGAAATTAGTCTATTTAATGAGGTGGTTCAGTGGCTAGAGCTCCTGACTTGGATCATGTCAGAAAGATATGGTCTCTGACACTTACTAGCTGTGTGATCTAAGTCACTTGACCTCTGTTTGCCTCAGTTTCTTCATTTGTAAAGTAGGTCTAATAATAGCATCCACCTCTCAGAGTTGTTCTAATGATGAAATAAAACAATAATTGCAAAATGCTTAGCACAGTGCATACAGTAGGTACTATTTAAATGGTAGCTATTATTATTAAGTGTTAGATTTTAGAATCTCACCTGAATCCCACAGTTGATCAGATTCCTGCCATCCATTCATTCATTCATTAAGATGTGGTCTTCTCCTTAGTTTGCCCAGATTCTTCAAATCTTTAGTTTTGAGTCCCTAACTAATATGACTCCAAATATCAGACCAAGAAAGTCATGGATTCAAAGGAAAAAAAAAAACATTCCATTACACCTGAATGACTATCTAAATAATGAAGAATTATTTCACCTATGAAATAAACTCCCATCCATTTTCCCATCATTGTCAGTAAGAAGAGGATTGGAATATTCTCCACAATAGCACATGCTCCCAGAGTTGTTTCTCAGCTAGAACACCTCTCAAGATGTCACCTCAATCTCCCAGCAACCTCTGGGTTTCACTGTTGTTCCAGTCTATCTCTGAGGGTGCTTCTTGCTGCATCTCTGTAAAATATCTGTTGTATGCTATTGCTGCCATTTCTGGATTTCTTGACTTCTAGAAAGATATTGATGCATATATACTGGCTGGGAGACCTAGTCCCATTATTGCCCCTGGAAACTGTCAGATTCTAAATTGCAAACTAACTGCTGATCTCCATGGGAAGAGGACATTTGCCTACTGGGCATATTTTATATCAAATATGTCACAAACCGGGTCAAACAAATCAGAATAAATTTTTACAATTTTATTTTTTTTGACCCTTGCAAAACCTTGTGTTCCAACTCCCCTTCTTCCTCCCATCCCTTCCCCTAGATGGCAAGTAATCCAATATATATTAAACATGGTAAATATATATGTAAATCCAATATAGGCATACACATTTATACATTTATCTTATTGCTCAAGAAAAATCAAATCAAAAAGGAAAAAATGAGGAAGAAAATAAAATTCAAGCGAACAACAACAAAAGAAGTGAAAATGCTATGTTGTGATCCATACTCAGTTCTCTCTGGGTATACATGGCTCTCATCATCACAGGATCATTAGAACTGGCCTGAAACATCTCATTGTTGAGAAGAGTCACATCCATCAGAATTGATCGTCATATAATCTTGCCGTTGCCACATACAATGATCTACAATTTTAGAAAGATTACAATAGCCATTGGGGAAAATCCTGTATTGCCAGAAACTTAACTTTAATACCCATGCAATTTCTTTCTTAGAGGAAGAGAAAAAGAGATGTCAAAATAGCATAGGTCCCCATGTTGTCCATCATGTTTCTCTACTCCAATCTAACCCTTGATACCATTTCTAAGATTCTTGAACTTGGAAAATCATATGATAATAAAGTTTGAAATTAACACCCCAGAATTGTTGCTATTCAGTTCCTTCCTCAATCTCTCTTCTTAAATATTCTATAGCAGTAAATAAAGGAACCTCTTCTTTTCTATTAAAATCTTAATTTTTTTCTGGGCAAGGGGAGAAAGTTAGATCACAGGGTAAATCTACATCATGGTATAGCTAAGAGGGAGCTGTTCCTTAGATGTGTCAATAGCCCAATTGACTCATGGGGAAGGAGAGAATGAATTAAACTAAATGAGAGGTACTTTTTTTTAAAATGTTGCTTTCTCCCTATATTACATTCATTATCTCTCATTTCTAATACATGAGCAGTTCAATCTTTTCCATTTATATCCCTCTTTGATATCTTTTATGACGGTTTTCCCCCATATAATTTATCCCTGTTAATTTGGCTCTCTTTATTAGATTCTTGCAATAACCCTGTGATAGAGCAACTAAATAAATAAGAATAAATCAACTATTCGTTACAATTATATTTAACAGAAAAGGAAAATGAAGCTCCTTGAAGTTATGGGACGTGTACCTAAATTCAATTCAAAGCCAGCTCTTACTGAGTCTTCTTTCCATAATGCTTCCCTGGTACTTTGGAAAATGCATTAGACATAAATGCTTCTAATTATCACAAATAAAGCATTTTTGTGGTAAATATCGTAAAAGAGATTTAAAAGACAAAGTGTGAAACAGTTTAGACAAAGGAGAAATCCCTTCTGGTTAGGAGGATCAATGAAGGCTTTTGAGGCAGTGGCATTTGGACTTGAAGAGTGGGGAAGGTGAGAAATGAGGGGAGGGTAGTGAAAAGCCAATTCAAGCAGAAGGTCAGACATGAGGAAGAGCCCATCGGATGAATGATTGGTTTGTGTTCAGAAAAAGGTGTGTAGTCTACTTTGGCTGGAACATTAGATAACAGAAAGAGAGTAGGAAAGTTTGGATTCTGATCCCAACTTGAAAGTCCATCTAAGGATTAGGCTGGAATTTATCCAGAAGGATTTAAGAAACTATTAAAGACTTTTGACCAAAAAAGCTGTGTATTTATTGGGATTACTCCAGTAGGTTGTAAAGTATGCAGTGGAATACCTTTGGGGTAGAGAGAGGGGAATGGAATAAGAATCTATGAATTTGGGGTGGGGTGGGATTTAATGAGTTGGATTTAGAAAACATAAGTACTCCCACACAATTTTAAGGCATCTTCAGTGGTTGAGTTCAGCTGACTTGGGAATATTTTGGAAACCAATTTGAAAAAGGATTTTAATATAAAGTTTTTAATAAAAATTCACATATTTATCAACATTTATTAATCATCTATTGTGCACAGACATGGTAATAGATTAACCCTTGCCCTTATTCAACTTAAGCTAATTTTTTTTTGTCTACAGTTATTTTATTTTTAGTCAATAGTATTTTACTTTTTCCAAATACATGCAAAGATAGTTTTCAACACTCACTTTTGCACAACCCTGTGTTCAAAAACTTTCTCCCTTCCTCCTCCCTTCCCCCTCTCCAAGACAGCAAGCAATCCAATTACAGATTAAACATGTGCAGTTCTTGGTGCAGCTAGGTAATGCAGTGGATAGAGCACCAGCCCTGAAGTCAGGAGGACCTGAGTTCAAATTTGAGATCAGACACTTAAGTCACTTAACCTCAATTGACTCAGCAAAAAAAAAAGTGCAATTCTTCTAAATATATTTCCACATTTGTCATGCTGCACAAGAAAAATCAGATCAAAAGGGGGAAAATATGAGAAAAAATAAACAAATAACAATAAAAAGTAAAAATACTATGTTGTGATCCACATTACATAATTCTCTAGATGCAAATGACTCTTTCCATCACAAGTCTACTGGAATTAACTTGAATCACTTCATTGGTGAAAAGAACCAAGTTGATCAGAGTTGATCATCATATAATCTTATTATTACTGTGTACAATATTCTCTTGGTTCTGCTCACTTCACTGAGCATCAGTTTAAGTAAGTATTTCAAGGCATTTCTGAAATTATCCTGCTCATCATTTCTTATAGAACAGTAACATTCCATTATACTCATATACCATAACATATTCAGCCATTCTCCAACAGCCATTCATCCATTCAATTTCCAATCCTTTGCCACTAGAAAAAGGGCAGCTACAGTTTTGCACATGTAGGTCCTTTCCCCTCTTTTAAAAGATAGGTTTCAACATTCATCTTTATAAGATTTTGAGGTCTGAATTTTTCTCCTCCTTCCCTTCCTTCCCTCCTCCCCAAGATGGCAAGCAATAAGATAAAGATTACACATGTACAATCATTTTAAACACATTTCCATCATATTAGTCATGTTGTGGAAGAAAAATCAGAACAAAAGGGAAAAACCATGAGAAAGAAAAAACAAACACATAAAAATGGTGAAAATGCTATGCTTCGATGTGCATTCAGTCTCCATGGTTTTCTCTCTCTGAATACAGATGGCATTTTCCATCCCAAATCTATTAAAATTGTCTTGGATCATTATATTGCTAGGAAGACCTAAATCTATCATGATTGATTAAGTTTATTTTTCTTGGCAAAAGTATTGACAACATTCCCCTAGCTCAGTCTTTTCAGAGGACTAAAGACATAGACTGTTGATAGCACTTAATCTCCCAAGTACCAAATAGCCATGAAGAGTTCCAGGAATCCTCTGATGCTTGGTTCTAATTTTTTGCTCAAAAGCAATTTGGGTTGTTTTCAATATTTATCTTTTTCAAATATTTTGCTATGGCTAAGCAGATCTCCTTTTGTACCATTTCAAACAGAAACTATTAGGAATTGGCTTTGGTCAATCTCAGAGATCAAAGTTACAAGATACAAGGATCAAATGAGATATTTATGATGCACTTAGCCTGGCACCTAGTAGGCACTTAAATGTTTGTTTTTTTCCTTTCCCTGATTATTAAAGATCCTGGGAAAGATTAAAAGATAATTCAGAAGTTTAGTTCTTGTCCTCTGGGAGTGGATGATAGGAACATTAGGAACCATATTCTAGAAGCGGAAAGATTGAGCCCAGGAATGGAGGCTCTGAGAGCTTATTTCGTGTCCAATTCTGTTGTTGTCCTGTTACTGAACAGATCTCACTATCCTCCTTCTCTCACTTCTGGGAAATTAGAGAATAACTGCCACCCACCTTCTTCACAGGAATGCTATGAAGATTAATTGGATAATTTGGGTATACCTCTTTGAGCTCCTTGAAAGAAGAGTGCCCTATAAGAACAAAGTAAAATAACAATAATAATTATTCCATTTAGATGTATTTATGTCAATCTGTGTAATGCAATTATGAGGAAACTAGCTCCTACTTGTGAAAAAATCCCAAGCTGATGAAATTTCCATATCTCCCCATTTATCCCAAAGCGCTGAGTAACTTGTTGACTGAGGATATTGTGGCATCAGAACTAAATTATGGGGGGAGAGGCAGTGGAAACTTCACAGACAGCCCTAAACAGTCCTCTGAACAGAAATAACCTTTTCATCCTGTCTCAAGACTGCAGAGACAGCACCTGTCTAGGTTACATTGGTTAACATGAAGCACTCACATTGCTATTTGCTAAAATTGGATTTACTTGCAATCTGCACATGGGAACTTACATTTTGGGTTTTGAGGTCTGTCCTGTAATTAATTACTGTCCATTTACCACTGGAAAAGGATTCTTACTGCCTCAGCAAGATGCCTGGAGAAGTTTCTTACATCTGCTTCCAGAGAGTCTGTTTGCAGCGATGGAGTGCTGTGTCCAGCACCCTTAGAATGGGATTTTGATACTACTGACCCATTGAGTGACATTACTTAGCTCTAGAAAAAAATCCTCTCCTATTCACATCTGGTCTAGTCAGATGTTGCTTTCCTATCTTCACAGGGCTTGGTGGGCAAAATGTTCTTTTAAAAAAAAAACAATTGAACTGTCTTTGATCTTCAAGAGAGCTTTATTGGTTAAACACCTGGCCTAATGCTCAACTTCCATAGCTATTCTACAGACCTGAACTGTTTTGCCTTTCTGAAAAAAAAAAAAGAAAAAACACCAAACTTTTCATATGCAGATGGCTAGCATACTGTTTGCAACTGAACTCACATCCTGCTATCACTGGAGAACAGATTGTTTTCAGCTGATTGAGATTTCTATAGTGATCTATAGAAACAAGTGAGAGTGGGGCCAAAGATCTCGTCCTTCCTATGTGACCCTTGTTTTCAGTATTTGGATCTAGTCCTTTCTGCGGAGAGGAGCCCAAGTGTTCATTGTCCTTGTCCTTTCCTTCATGGCCTAAATCCACCTGTCTCCAACTCCCTTCAAGTAGGCTTCATCTCTGAATGGGCTTTATTCTCTCCTTCATGAAAAAAAAAATGACTAAACAACAAAGTCATATCACTAATAATACAGACATTTCAACTAATGTATCTGCAATCCTGACACATTTAGATGTGAATATGGCAAGGTTTAGAGATGTCAAATTATAAAAATGGCAGAAATCTATCATTTTTTATTGAGTATTGGTAGTTGTAAATGGTAATCATTTTTTGCATAATTTCACAATATTTCTCTCAGTTGATTTTTTGCTACATACAATAAACTTACTTCAACACACAAAAAAATTGTTGTATATCTTATTCTCATAGAAAAAGATCAACTATCTGAGAAGTTATTCCAATTCACATAAATGACCATGACTTAAAGGGAGATTCTTTCTAATATTATCTAAACTCCAATGCCTTCCCAATTTCTCCAGGAACAAATAGAAAATGCTATATTTAAGTCCCCTCCTACCTTTTCCATCTTGTTATGCATCTACGTATACACTTTGATCTAGTGATACTGTCCTTGTGGCTATTCCACAGAACAAGATGCTCCAACTTTTGGTTCTGGGAATTCGCTCTGCTAAACCCCAGTGCCGAGAACACACTTCCCCCTCCACTCCAACTACTGACCTTCCTGAACTCCTTTAAGCTCTAAATAAAATTCTACCTTCTACCTGAAGTCTTCTCTAATCCCTGATACTTCCAATTCTTTCCCTCTTTTAATTATTCTTTTTTTATCCTGTATATAGTTTGCTTTGTAAAATTTTTTGTTTGCATGTTTTCTCCTCCATTAGATTACACCCCTGAGCATAAGATTTGTCTTTAAGGGTTCTCTTTTACCTCTTTTTTTTATGGCCCCAGCCCTTAGCACAGTGCCTGGCACCTAATAGGCCCTTAAGAAATATTTATTGATTATTTATTATATGGTTATCTAAGTTTTAGCAAAAGTAGAAACTTAATCCAAAAGACAGCTTCTTATGGTAGAATTTCAAGTATCATTCAGAGGCTAGAATCAATTAATCATTCATCACTGTCAACTAGCATTTTATTAAGCATACTATGTGCAAGGCACAGTGCTAAGTACTCAAGTTACAAAGAAAAGCAAAAAAAATCCATTCTTGAAAAACTCAGTCTAATAAGGAACACAACATGGAAGTGACATACAAAAAGTTAAATTGGTAATACTCTCAGAGGGAAGGCACTAATATTAAAACAGCCTGAGAAAAGCTTTTACATGAAAGTAAAATGTCAGCTGAGACTTGACAGAAGCCCAGGAAGCAAGGAGATAGAGATGAGAAGATAGCATTCAATATATGAGGAGAGAATAAAACATAAATAAATGCTCAGGATCAGGAAGAGAGTGCTGTGTGGATGGAAAAGCAAGGAGATTATATTCACTGGAATCTCAGAATAAATGGAACTCTAGAAATGACCCAGGCTAGGAGTGACTTTACAAGCTAAACACAGACTTTTACATTCGAACTTGAGGCAACATGAAACCACTGTTATCTATCAAATCAAGGAGTAACATGTTGGGAAGATCAATTTGACAGCTGAGTGAAGGATAGGTTGAAGTTGGGGAAGACCAGAGACTAGCAGTGCCACCAGCAGACTAATCTAAAGAAGAAGTCCTGCAGAAGGACTGAAGAAGAACTGCAGAACTTGAGGACGAGCAGTTTTCAATAACAGAAAAAGGTATATGAGTGATATTAATAAAGGTAGAATGGATTAGATTTTGCAATGGATTGGATATTGGGTTCTCACTTTGTATCAGATATCCTGCTAAGTGCTGGGTATCTAAGCCAAAAGTAAAAAAAAAAAAACCTGTGTTCTCAGAGCTTATGTTCACTCAGGGAAGACACCCCATACATATACAGGTATATTAAAAAATAGATGCAAAGTGATTTGGAAAGAAAACAAGACTTTTTCACACCTCTCATCACCCACCCTATCCAGACATATTTTGTTGCTATAATTATTAGTCTTACCATGAAACTATTTCAACCATTTCTAAACAGTAATACCTTTTCTTTTTTCTAATATCCTATAAGATAACAAAACATAGAGAGTTTTTATCCTCAGAAAGTTGGTCATTAAGTATGGTCACATTTAATAGTCTAGGGGTGCAGTATTATGGTTTGCATTGTTTGGAGAAAGGCAATCATATATTGGATAAGATAGATGGATAGAGAGAGAAAGAGAGAGAGACAGGTGGATGGATGATACATGGATAGATAAACAAATAAATAACTGCATTTGTGTATTCTTTAAAGACTTTCTCACTTAATCCTTATAACCCTGGGAAGCAGATGATTTTATCCTTTTCATTTTATAGATGGCAGAAACTGAGATCTAGAGTGAGGCTATGTGATGTTTGGGTTCACACAGCTAGTAATTGTCTGAGACAAGATTCAAACTTAGGTTTTCCTGAGTCCAATTCTAGTACTTAATAATAGAACAGTAAGAAAAATGTCAGATGTGATGTTAGCCTTCAAATTCACAATGATGGGGAGCACAATGCCCTCCTCATCTCTCCAGCTCCTTTAGTCTCTAAATATTCCACTCTATACTTTGCACTGTCTCTTGTATAATCTTTGGAACATCCTCTGCTGGACATACCATTCTTGGTTATACAAGAAAGGAATGGGTACTTGGGATTCCATTTCCCATCATCTTATCTTTGCATTCTTTCTCCTTTGTACCAGCTATGTACTTCCTCCTGCTCTTTGTTGTTATTCAGTAGTATGTGGCTTTTGGGGATCCCATGGACCATAACACGTTTGCCCTTTTGTGCTTCACTATCTTCCAAAGTCTATCCAAGCTCATGTTCATTGCGTTTCCATGACATTTTCTATCCTTCTCATCCTCTACCACCTCCTTCTCCTACTGCCTTCAGGTTTTCCCAACATCAAGATCTTTTCTGATGAGTCCTCCTTCCCTACTTCCCTTCAAATCTCAATTCTAGTGTCCCCCCCTAACTGCTTTTCCCCCTTTCCCCAACCCCACTATCCCAATTCCCTTCTATCTATTTTAACAGTCCTATATGTATTTATATTTGTGTGTGTGTGTGTATACATGTTGTCTACTTGGCTATGTTATGAGTTTTTCAGTTTTAACTATGTAACCCCAAAGCCTCTAAACTGCCTAGCACATAGTAGATACTTAATAACTTAATTGTCAAACAAGAAAGAGAGAGAAGGAGAGAGGAATAGTGAGAACTATACCACAGTGGAAAGAACACTGAATCTGACATCAGAATCTGACACTGGATTCAAATCCCAACATTACTATATGCTACCAAAGTGACTTTGGTCAAATCACTCAACTTCTCTCTGTGCCTCAGTTTCCTTAAGCAAGGTGATCCTGATAATATTATGGCTCCTAATCTATTATCTTATGAAGGTCTGGAAGGAGAGAACCAGTGTTTGGGGACTGGGGAGAGGATAGGTTCTAGGCTCCAAATACTGATAGAAACAAATGAAGAAAGGATAGGTTCCTCCTGCTATCTTTAGCCTTCTCAGATTGCCTTAGGCTGTCTCTGTAGAGACCATGGGCTTACTCCTTTACTCCTTTACTCCTACCATAGCTTTTAAAAAGACTTTCGGGAAGAACTGTGTAGACCGAATACCTTATCAGATGCCCCTTTCCTGTACATCTTTTCAAAAGACTTCACAATAACCGGATTAGAATTTCTTCTTCATTCTCAGCTGATGTCTAGAATTCTATTAGGGTCAAAAGAACCTTAATCCAACCATTTAAAAATAGATCTGACCACAATAACACTTTAGTATAAAACAATCACTCAGGAAGTATAAATTAGTCTCAACAGATCCTTCCATATGCTGTAATGGACATCTTGGTATGAGAGCAGAAGAGACCTTGGTACATGAACAGCAGGAAAGGAGAGTATGGCATTGCAAGGTGAGAAAAAAAAAGAGAAGTAAGGGGATGGGAAGCATCATAATTCTATATGGGCTTTTTTCCATTACTTTCACATAGGAAGCATGCATTATGTTTTGTTATTTGTTTTGCTCATATTTCTGGTTTTTTTTTTTAACTAGATCTCTCATGTCATTAACTCTTGGAGCTTCAGGTAAGGAACAACTTGAGCTAAAGTAGATTGGCACCTGCTATGAAAACTTTAATCTTAGAAAGTCCCATGGGGAAGTTGGAAGATTAAGTCCATGTCAGCAAACATGGTTTTAGGGGTAGGATTTGAACCCAGTTGCTGACTTCCCTATGCATTTTACCACACCGTATCTCATGAATTTCTGTCATGCAGCTACAAAATACAAGGAGGTGGACAACTTATGTATAACAAAAAAAATCTTTTTCCTGTTGCTGCTTTTAATTAATTGTTGACCTCAGTTGAATTTTGTTTTCAAGAAGCTTGCTAAGTCACTTCATTATTGTGACTATTACCTGAAAATTAAATATCAAAAGGATATTATTTCTATCTTTGTTATTTTACATATATGCATTGCCTTGAGAAGTTAGGGGAAAAAATCATTCTGCTGAGACATATACCTGTACACTAAGAAGATTTTAATTATTAAATGTTCTATGTCCTTTTCATTTTCTCAGAAAATATAGTAAAAGACATAGATACTGTTCTTTGCTAGTCAAGACAAGAAAAACATTGTGCTAATTTGTGATCAGAAGAGATTATATGTGTCCCTGTCAAATCTGATTCCTCAAGTGTAAGTCAATCTTTCTACTCCATTCAGCTTGAGAAAAGTGATTTCCATGTAATAATTCTGATTACATTATGGAAAAATTCCCCACCAGTGACTATGACCAGACTTGTCTCTTAATGAGCCCATAAATTTGACATTTCCAGATAAATGTGGACATCTCATCTCTATTTGATGCAAAGAGCTATTGACAAGAATCATTATTATTTTCAAAAAGGGGCCTGATGTTTCTTAGATTGTCTCAACTGCTATATTTTTCCTTCCTCGATTAATGGCCTAAAGGTTCTATTGCTTTTATTCTCTGCACACTTCAAGCAATTGATCAATCAATCCACAAGCATTTATTAAACACTTACAGGTGCCAGGCACTGTGCTTAGCTCTGGCATTACACAGAGAGACAAAAAATATTCTCTGTCCTTGAGGAGATGTTATTTTAAAAGGAGAAATAACAAGTAAACTATGTACATACATGATCTATACAATATAAATGGGAAGTAATCCCAGAGGGAAGATATAAGCAGCGGGAGCAGGGAACCTGAAAAGGTCTTTTTGTAGAACCTGAGATTTGAGCTGAATCTGGAAGGAAGCCAGGGACCAGTAAACAGAGGTGAGGAGAGAGAACATTCTTAACATGGCAGATGGTAAAAAGGGACAAATTAGAAAATGTAGGGAAACAGCAAGAAAACTACTATTGTTCCATCGTAGAGATCATGGACAGGAATAAAGTGTAGGCAGACTGGAGGTCTGTAGGTAGAAAGGAGCCAGGCAACAAAGAGCTTTAAAAACCAGAGGATTTAGGAAACCCAGAGCAAAAATGGATCATGATTTTAGATTTCTCCCTCTGGGTGAGGTGATAAACTAAAGAGGATAAGACCTTTTGGAAGCAGAACCCAAGATTGACCCCAATTCTTGTGAATCGAGAGCCAGGACACTGTGAATTATGAATCCCACAGAGCCAAGTTAGGCCTTTATTCAGTGAGAGCTTTTAAGTCTCCCAACTGAAAAGTTGAATAGGGGAGTTTTCCAGCTACAGGTTGGGGAAGCAATGAAGTGCAGGATGTTTATGTCCTGGAGAGGAATGGGCACAGAATCAAGACAGTCTTTCCTTGGCAGCATGGGGCTGTTCTTTCCAACCCAAGGATCCCTGCCAGACTGACTCAAGGAGAGAAAACATAACAAGTGCTGATGTGCCCCTGCTTTACATAGAACATAATAAAAGTTTTCAGGATGATTTATTTTTCCTAAACAAGAAAATACAATGGACTCTATCCATTATTCAACATGCTAATGATAACCTTTACTCTCTTGTCAAGGATGATCTAAGGTAGTGCTCTATTGAAGAACAAAGGAGAACTGGGGGAGGGGAGAATCACCCAACCAGGCTCTTGGCCTTGACAGTGGAATAGAAGTAGATGAACAATGGGATTTTAAATGAAGAGAAAAGATGTTTCTGTATTTGAACCGTTTTGATGCATGATAAATAGCCTACATGGCAGGCTAGTTTCTTGTGTAGTCTTAGATGATTGACTGGAAAACTATCCTGGAAAAAAGTGAATTTTGATAACTAAATACATTTTACTTGCTTCTATTGTTGTATTATTTATTGGTCTTTCTATATACATGTTCCTGACTAAGTGGATAGTTTGAGAGGTAGACTGAAAGTTGAGGGAGGGTCACCATTAAAGGCCAGAAGATCTGGTATATCTTATCTCTGATTTATACTGGCTTTGGGACCATAGAAAAGCCACAACCTCAGCATCTCCAAGTAGCTTAAGGCTTTTAGATCTTTGAGTGACACACTGAAATAGCTTAAATCTTTTAGACTTTTAGTTACACATTTACAGAGTTGTCCACACCAATAAAATCATAGCCACTATTCCTCTTTTCATTTTTCCACCAAAAAAACAAGTAGCTTAATTTCTATAATGCCAGTGTTCTCTGGTACCTGAGAAACTTGAGTTAATTGTCTTGTTCAGAAAACATAGCCAACCAGGGGGGAAAAAGTTTAGGTTTGGTTTTAATTTTGATTCAAGTTGATGCGGTACAGAAACAGTCATTTTCAAATTAATGAATAACTTTTGGGGGGCTTAAAATGTCAGTAATGGGAGATAATCGGTTCTTCACAAAGTTTGCTTCATAGCTAAGTTGTCCAGTTTTTCTGATGACATTTGAGATTTTCAAATGAATTTGAGTATAAGCCATTTCAAGGGACTTAGATTCTCATATAACTTTTAAAATTAATATTAGAACCTAGGTATTGATTAGGCCAAAAGTAAGACTTTCATCTTTCAACTTTCATATCATTGAAAATTTTTCTTGGCAGGCAATTGAAAAACTGATGGCTTCAGATAGAAAAGTGACCCAATAAAACTGCACTTCATGTTTGAAAATATATTCCCTTTTAATGTCTTTCACTGACTTTTATTTGAAAAAAAATTAAGAGCTTATCTTTAATTTAACCTCCCCCAATTAAAGGTTTTGCTGTTATTATAGTCATGAATAATGAGTCAAAGCACTCATTTAAAAAATGTGAATCTCTGTTTATTTTTAATTTATTTCAGAATTTTTTTTCTTCTCTAAGGGAGGTTTTAATACAGTGAAAAAAGAGCAGAACTTGGAGTCAAAGACTTAAACACTGAAACATGCCTCTTATTGCCTGGATAAGTCCTTTCACCAATCAGGAAGAAAGATGAGTTTTTCATCTCAAAAGGAATATGACCTTAAAAAATCTTCCACCTCTCAATCTGTGTAATCACTTGGTTCTATTCTAGACAAATTATAATATTTAAGCAAAAAAAAAATCCATTTACATTTGTATTTTAATTTTTTATTATTGGTGTTATTGACACCTTTTGATGCATTGATTTAAAACATGCCTCAGATATTCTTTAGTTCCATGAAGCTTAGATTTTCTCAGTTTTCCTTTTCTAATTATAATCTATGGAAGGGCTTGGGGAGTAGATTAGTGGGATATATTCCTCCCAGCTCAATTAATCAATTAAAAAAAAACATTGTCAGGGTTTTTTTTTTAATGTATAAATAAAATTGATTCTTTTATGAGGCCAGAGCTTCTTTGTTTGACTTTCAATAGGGCAAATCAAAATTGGCTAACCAAATGAGACATGCTTCCGGGGGGGGGGGTGTTAAATGACTAGAAAAATTTTAGCATAGTACTACTTTAACAGCAAAACAAAGGAGATTTGGGGGAAGTGAACCTAGAGGGAATGTCATACTCTCTCCCAGTACTAATCATGACCTGTAGCAGAAAAAAAAAATTCAGAGCAAACACCAAGATTTAATATGGATATGGATAAAAAAAGATAGCCACCAGAGGGGAGAAATAATTTCAAAGAATAAAGTCCCTTTCATCAGGAAACTCAGATATTGACTCAAGAAGGGATTTAGGTAATCTGAAATCGTGTGCCTCACCACTAGGCTTAAATTCGTATACACACTAGATTTTGAGGGTACATTTTGTACCAACTATACGATTTTAGTAAATATTATTACAAGCTAGTTGATGCTACTGGTTGATAATAAATGAGAAATTCACTGGTGGGGGCTCATGAGAGAGAGTATTAGACACTTAAACATTCAAGATTATTTCTAAACACCTAAAAAGAGTAGTTCTCTTTTATCTGTGATCCAATGAGAATAGGAGCTGAGGATATGACTCTAAATAGAGTGCCACATTCTTTATCACAAAAGATTGTGATGAAGCTCAAATAAAGTAATAGTCCTAAAATGTTTTGCAAAACCCAGATTGCTATATGCACAACACCTTCTCTTATTATTGTCTAAAGATGTATTCAAATTTTTTAAAAAATTTGATTTGTTGTCCCTGATTTGCAATCACTATGTTACAATTTTTTCCAAGTAATTCTGAGATTTTCCATAACTATAGCTATTTCAAGCTTGCTCTCAGAAGATGGAACTCCACAGAAGGCTGTCCACGTGATTTTTAGTCCAAATCTATAAATAATTGGTGTATCCATTTTAGCCCGAAAGACTCCCATCTGGTTCTTCTTTCCCACAAGAGACTAGGCTGAAAGCCTGGAAGGTTAGTAATACTGAGATGCTCGAAAATCACGTATGTAATCATTGTGAATTCAACATGTGCTTCTTGCACCCAATTTGCTAAGGACTGTGTGACCCAGGCCTCCCCAAGGTGATTTCCTTCTGTGGAAAAAGCAAGAACAGGGCTTAGAGGAAGGCATCTCTTCTTCGCATCCAGGTGTTGTGCCCCACTGAGTCATTCCTAGTCTTTCAGCTAGTGAACCGATAAGCCCTAATCTAGTTTGCTTGATAGGAAAGGTTAAGCTCAGAAATAACTAGCCCCTTCCTTGCTCTAATTGTTGAATTTTTATAACCCATTATGTGTAAGAAGCAGCAAGAACACAGCTTGGTTTGGAGATCCCAGATGGAATTTGCAGGATGGCTATTAGGAAAATCATCTTTTTTTTGACTGGTAAACTGAGAAATTTTAATTTGGAAAGTCAATGAAAAGGCATAAGTTTGGGGGCCCCAAACCCCTCTCCTGATGTCATTTCTGCATCTGTAAAGAGTCACTTTACAATGTAGATCTGCACTTTAAGAATTCTTAATGGGTACAATTGGTTCAGACAGTCAGCCGAATGTGTTGGATTCCCTGATAATGTTCCTTTGATTAAAAAAGATGGGAAGAATGTTGGTACCAGACGAGTCCTTGCTGTTTTGGGAATGTCAGTTGAAGAGAGAAGAGGAATATTTAAAGTACAGTGACTGAAGCAAGACTTACCCCCAAGGAGAGAGGAACAGGGGTCAGCAAAGGTAAGTGTATGAGAAGAAAGGGATTAACAAAAGGGACCTTTTAAAAAGAGAGAGAGAAATTAGAAGGAAAAAACAAACAAATCAGCCTGGAATTCACTACCATGTTTTAGGACTGCTTAATTAGAAACTGTGATTTCTACAACTGTTGAAATTGGGGCAGTTAAAAAGAAAAGCTTTTCGATTGTGTCAGGGAAGGAAGGAGCTGGGAGATGTTTGATATTCAAATGTCCTTTTAAAATTGCCTTTGTTCCAAAATTCTTGGTTTGGGGCTGGTTATATTCATATTAATTTCAACTCCTTATTGAATTGCTGAAAGCTCAGTATTTTTTAAAAATTTTTTTGGTTTGTGTTACATGACAAATGAAAAAGGTTACGCCCCTGACCCATCTCCATGGGTTTTATAATTTTGCAGGACTGATAAAAAAGAATAATAAATAATAAGCAAATGGGGAACTTTGGGCTAGAAGACTGAGAGAATAATAACCCTATGTTTGATTGTAGATGTGAAAAAGTAGATTTTTCTTATGAGCTATTCAATCACTTCACAGTTGAAAGACTATAGAGATAACAGGGGGATTGATCAATCAATCAATCAATAACCATTTATTAAGCCCCACTGATAGAGAAGGACCTGATATAATGATGTGTAGCAACTTGAAGTTGAATCTAGCGCTGGTTCAAGAAAAGCACCAATTAACGCACACCCTGGTTGTGTTGAAAACATCAATTAATATACTTGTGAGCACAACCTGAAGACAATTCTGTACTCCCACTTTCTTCAGTCCAAGAAAGGTTGCAATCAAGACCAGTTTACTGCTTCTGCTACCTCCATTGAGGAGTATGATTGACAAGTTAGGTCATGACACCAGGGAGTTTATTCTAAGGGCCTAGGGTCAAGCCAGTCCCAGGATAGATGTCAAGTTTGTATAGGAATAAAAACGCAAGAGAAGAAAGACAGGAAATCTGAAATCTGAAAATTGGCAAGCATCTGTCTGTAAGGAAACCCCCTCCCCCCCAAGGAATTTTCTACTAGAATTAAATTAGGGGTTGAAACATTGCAAAGGATCAGGCCTGAAAATGGATTTTTGTTTTCTTATGTATGGCTGGTAAGGAAACAAAGAGGTTATGAAATTGACTCAGAGTTATATCAAAGCAAAATTCAGGTTTTGAGCTTCCTTTGATGATGTTAGGACCAAAGTCACCTAAAGAAGTTCTTCCTTTTTGGATTCTTCTTCCCAGATATAGAATGGTATTAAAAATGCTGCCTTCTTAATATAAACTTCTGCCATTGTCACTGATGTTAATGTGAACTTCTGCCATTGTTCCTTGTCATCCTGATGGAAAACCGATTTTGAAATAATTTTTTAAAATATATAATCCATTGTGTTTTAGGCATATGCAACTATTAGGATATTCCCCAAAGTTCCTGGTCTTTTGTGAATGCTTCGAAGCTGACTTTACTGATTTTTGACTACAAAATTTGAAGTATTTGTTTGATTTCATGCATTTAAAACCAAATTAAGTCACATATATCCCTCAAAAAAAAAAAAAAAAACTAAAGAAGCAGCCTAGATCTTTTTAAAATTAAAAATGATAGTAATAAGACTACCATAAGATGGCACTATAACATAAATTATGGGGGAAAAGTCACTATATGTTATAAGGACTGAAAGAATTAAAACTCTATCAGATTTACATGTGAACGAGCATAAAGGAATGAGCCTGACAGTTAAATTAAATAGGAAATGTGTTCAGAATGTGAGCCCAATTCCATCTAATCAGTGAGAAGTTATTGAGAAATTGGGGTGTGGAAAAGCTTTTTTATACTTTCAGTAGACATGTAGATTCAAATAAATTCAAATAAAATCCAAAGGGGGAAAACCGAAACCTCAAGATCCAGATCCCAAGTACAGAATGTAAGTAAGGATGCTTTCCACTTTTAGCTTTGTGTCCAATAAATAAGGACTGAAGGGAAATGAAAATAATGCTTTAGCATTATTCCTGGTGTCTTTATGTTCAGCCTGTAAAGACAAAAGTCGGACCATCTCAATAACATCACCAGGCCCACTGAGGCCGTAGAGAGGCCTTTATCCAGTTTTGTTTTCACGAAGCAAGAATAGCTCTTGACATCTCTCCTCAAATGGAAAATATCCTGGGATACTGAAACTGCAGGCATCCTCTTTTTCTGTGCTCCATTGAGAAAGGCTCAGTCATCTCCTTGCCTGCCAACCTTGGCCTTATTAGTGGCAATCCCTTTAAGATCAAGAAAGCCTTTTAGAAGGGGAGATAAAAAGAGCATCGGAAATCCTCTGTAGGGGGTCTACAACATCAGGTGTGGTCCAAACAGGATTGTACCTCAGAGTGTTCGTTAGCTTCAAGAAAAAGCCTTTTTAGTTTATTTTATTTTTAAGCAACACAGTTTCTTGGAGATCTTGAGCTACTGTGGTAGCCAGTGAGTGCTATCTGGGGCTTGGCTAAATACCAGATAAATGCTTTTCTCTGCTTAGCAAGCGTTGTCGAGGCAGGGGCTAGTCAAGTATATTGAAGCTCTTCAGTTCTCATCAGGGAAATGCAGGATTTAACACGCCATTTGGTATATCAAGGAGACCGTGTTCATGGGATGTTTTCAGGGATATAAGATTAAAAATTTTAAAGGCATAGGAAGGAGGAATGTAGACCCTTTGAGGGGCTTCCTCCAGGTCAACTTCAAGTCCTGTTTCGCTTAATTCACTGTTATTTTAGGACAATAAACATTAAAAAGACATTTATTTTTATAGGGCTTTGGAATTTGCAAAGTATTTTACATACATTATTTCATCTGACAGTTTAAACAATAGACGAGCACCTTATTACAAAGAGCTGGATATATTTGTCCATGGACACCTACTTAAGAATCCTCAATTATAAACAATATACCACAAGACTATTATTAGGATCATAATATTTGTCCCAGAACAGAGGAACATAGATCTCAGCCTTGAAGGGAACTTGGAAGTCATCTAGTCATTTGGCAGAGGAGAAAGCTAAAGCCCAGGGCAGCTGAAATGAGCCACAAGGTCACAGAGATGACCACAGGTAGCCTATGGCTTGTCCCCAAGAGGTAAGCTGCTTGTCCATAGGTAGCAAGTAACGAGACTGGGATCTGAATCTTTCCATTACATAGCCCCCGACATACTTACATGCTGAGGAAACAGAGGGATTGCTGAGTGCCTCATCTTATAAGCATCATACCCATCACTTGGCAGAAAAGTAGTAAATTCTCTTGGGTGAATTACCTCTCAGTTCTGTGGGACAGAGCCAGCTGGTTTTTCTGGCGTGGTCCATGTTCTCCCATTTTCCTGAAGCCTAAAGTCAGTAATGGCCAAATGTATTTAACAAGTTGAGTTTAATATGATTTGAGTCTCTCCCTCTAAGAAGAAATGCTGGAGTATTAAGATGTCTTGTTTCTTAATGTGTTACTAACACTTAACATAGGTTTGTCTAGGGACAAAGCAACGAGAAGACTGACCTAGTTTTGGTTAAACTTATATCCTCCCTTTTTCTCTGGTGCCAAATTTCTGCTGTAAAATAGCACAAGTGTTCCTCTTGCAATTACATGCTTATTGTCTTCATAAGTGTTATTTTGAGGATATGGTCTGATTCTTTTTTTTTTTTAATTCCCCAAAGATTATACATTTTTTTTCTTAATAGAAAAAGCAATGTCTTAAGGATTATATACACACATACTACATGTGAACCTGCATTGATACACACACACACACACACACACACACACACACACTGGATAACACTGTCTCAAGGTCTATATATAAAAAATGAGCTAATTTAAATATATAAGAACTTAAAGGTCTGCAAAACACTTTATAGTTATTATCACATTTAAGCCTCACAAAGCTTAACTCTGTGAGGTCGATTCTATTATTTATCTTTATTTCACAGAACAGGAAACTGAGACTAAGAGAAATTAAGTGACTTATTTAGAATCCTTGAACCCCGTTTTCCTGGCTCCACATTCAGAACTCTGTTCACTATAGCAAACTGCCTCCCACATATGTGTTTGTGTACATATATGCACACATATAAATACACACCTATATTTATGTGTAATGAAGAAAATTATGTAGACATTTACCCGATATACTACAAATATTACAATATGACAAATATTACATATGTATATAATATATAAAATAATACACATATATTTATAATACAACTTTCTCTTTAGTATATACATATTTTATTATAATTATATGCATATCCTTATATGTGTAGTTTTAACTGATCTGTGATATCATTAGCACAAAATATTAACTCTCATTATAACATTTCCTTTCACATACATGAATTGGAACTCACTAAGGTCCTACAGCCTTAGGAGTTGCCTGAAGCAGGCAGAGATTAGGTCACTTATCCAGAATCAAAAATTAAAAATATTTAGCACCTGAAGCTGGGTCTTGACAACTTTCAACCAAGTCCTCTGTCCCTCAGTGGAAAGAGTGTTGTTGGCTCAGGTGGAGTTCAAATGTCACTTCTGATGATCACTACCAATGGGACCCGGAAAGAACCTTATACCCATCCTAGAGTGGTCATCAATACACAGAGACTTCCATAACACTTGGGGATTCCAGTTCCCTCCATTAGCCATTTATTACTTAGGAAAACAGTTCTAGGGGGTTGCTTGAAGCACAAACAACTTAAGAGGCCTGCCCAGTGTCATTTAGCTAGTTAAGCCCTAGACTTGAATTCTTGTCTTTAACCATCATGATAATTGGCTTAAAATCTCTGTTAATTGTCAAGATTCTGGGAAGACAGATGTTAACAGAATGCTTTCTTTCCCTTCTCTAAGGCTCCAAGTAGGTGTCTCCCAATTTTTGCACTTGTGACTGCATCATTTGAAAGCTAGAGCTAACCTTATCACACAGTGACAAATGTCAGTATCTCTAGTTCACAGAAAATATATTTCACACTTTGACACGCCAGAGGGTAGTTGTACACTTGGGATCTCTCAGCCCCTAAATATTTACTTATAATCAAGATGATCAAAATCTAGATGTCAGAAATGCTTTAGGAAACATTTACTAAGTTAAAATCAGGCACCCTCTTTCCTCTATACTGCTGTGATTTCCCATTTTTACGTGTCCACGTTTTTGTCCCAAAACACTACCAACCATCATCAAAATAGTGTGAATAAAGGGTGGCAATCCCTTGAATGCCTGTTCATAGAAACGAGCATTTTCTATTTTCTATGCTGATTGATCATTGCTGTGACATGCCACATCTGGTCACGTCACTCTCATTCCATTTATGCAACATAGCAGTGTCAAACGGTACTGAATTTGGCAAAGTCATCAGCCAACAGGATCTAAAATCAAGAATATTATTTCTGAAAGCTGTAATGGAAATACGAGTGTATTTTAAAATTTATTCAGACATATTCCAAAAGAAAGACTTATTTATTTTAAAAGCTTGTAGTTTATGAAATTAAATGACCTTTTCATCAACATTAGACCAAGTACCTAGAATTAATTTTCATTGCCATTTGGATTCTGCAGAAACACATACATACATACATGTATATATGTGTAAATATATACACATATATATATATATATAATATAAATATATTCATACTTCCCTCCCCCTTAATTTTTCTTCAAATTCTAATTGCTTACTACATTAGTAGAATCTCATATGATAAAGAAAAAGAGATTTGGGGGACATGAGTTCAAATCTGACCTCGGGATCTTGAATTTACTCGCTGTGTGACCCAGGGCAAGTCATTTAACCCTGATTGCCTTGCCAAAAAAGAAAAAAGATAGAATTGAAAATGAAGTCTTTTCCTTTCAATTAATTTAAATCATTTAACTTTTAAGTCTAGGAAATTTAAGGAGAAATATTTTAGGCATATCAAATAGAAAAAAAATAGCATCTGGATATATCAAATGTATCATTTTAAAGACCATTTATAACTAGGGTCAATTAAGGCTACATCTTTATGATGGTAACTATAGGCCATTATAACAATAGTTTGCTTATTTAGTTTCATGAAGACAAAAAAAAAATGATGTGTGACTTTTCAAACAATTGTTTTGATATTGTGTAGATAAAAATCACAAACAGAAAAAAAGTCAGTCCTGTTGGTGAAATAGTAGCAATGTATCAGTATTCTGATAAAATGATCCTGAACAGGCTGCTCAAATCAAGTGGAAGTTAATCTCTGTATAACCACTTAAAGCCCTGTTGATCCTTATTCCAACTCCCATTCTCACTGATGAGTCAAGTTCCCAGCACCAGGCTATATCTCACCCTAGGGTTCTAGGGGTAGTGCTGAGAGGTTGGGGAATTCCTATTTTAATGCTAACAGATCAAGCTGTAATTATTACCTCCTCCAATATTAACAGCTAGTGATTAGCACCTTAGTTTCAATTATTCAATTAAAACTGTCAATTAACTCCCCCCATTACCTTACATTTATTTTTATCCCTTCCATCTATCACTACCCACTGAGGGGAAAAAAGGAAAAGAAATACAAAATTCCTTGTATCATATAACATATTCCAATACAATTTTTCAAACAAAACAAATTGTCATATTGACCATGTCCAGAAAACACATTTCTCATTTTGTATTTAATCCATCATTTTACTGTCATAAAATAGGCTACATTCTTCATCATCAGGCTTCAGGGATCATGGATAATCACTGTATTGTCTCACATCTATTAGTTAACATGTATAAAGAGATATTTACCACAAAGATAGAATAAAACTTACAAATCACTATCCCTGATATCTTAGACAATACTGTTCTTTATATTACTTTGGTCCCTTGGGAGAGTGGGCTCAAACTCAAAGAACTTTCAACATAGCATTTGCCTTACTAAGTTTTCTTCCCTATTTATCAAAGGAGAAAGCACCTATAATAGTCTCTTGGCTGACATTTATTTAATCAAGGTCAAACAGATAATCCTTTTGATAACCTGGCCTTTGCATCTATATTAAAAAAGAAAGAATTGGGGACAGCTTTCCCAATAGGGGCAAACCATAATTTAAAAACCAATTTCTGGGTGATCTTTTAAATGAAATTATCCAAATATTAATTAGTGAGGAACTTCAAATTTTATTGTAGTATAGTATGCTGTGAAAGATTGGTCAATGCAGGAGTCTCAGCATTATTCCTGCTCCCACCTAAGGATAGGCTTAGAAGAGAAGGAAGTGTCAATTCTCTTGGGCTTTTTTCTATGCTGCTTTGGGGACCAGTAACATACGGAATGTGCTATGTTTGTTTCCTGAATATCTGATGTTAGTACTTTAGAACATCACTGGGATACTCCTGGGAGAATTTTTGTTATGTTAAAGACGTAATTATTTTGGCAGTTTGGATAAGATACATTTATAACTTTCATGGTATTTAAAAAAGGAGAAGTATATACCTTTCCTGTGTTCTCTCTTTCCCTGTCTGATCTGAATAGTGAAAGCTAATGGGTGATATAAATAAATAGGGAGATCTACAATGAGAGTATTCTATTAACTCTTAGATTCCTGAAACTATTGAGCATTAATTTGGAGCCACATGGGATCTTTGAAATCAATGAGTTTAAACCCTGCATTTTATAGTTTTAGAAACATTTTAGAAACAGAGGATCTCTCCAAAATCAAACTCATCATGAAGTGGTAGAACCCCATTTCAAACCCAGTCCTCTGGGCAAGTAACAATAGCAATAACAGTATCAATTGATTAACAGTGATAGCTGGTCTTTATATAGTGTTATAAGATTTTTCAAAGCCTTTAATGTGTATTATCTCATTTGATACTCATAACAATGCTGTGCAATAGACACACATACACATCAGTTATTATAATAAGAATCATTCCATCCCCCTACAATTGTCATTTTACAGTTATGGAAACTAAAATATATAATAATAAGATTTCAAGTCTTCATGATTCAAAGTCCAGTGTTCTCTTTATTAGAACACAGGGCCAACCAGAGAATTACAGATAGAAAAATGAATAAACAACTAACACACATTTAGTAAGCACCTATGATATGCAAGGTACTGGTTAGAAATACAAAGACAAAACTTATACAGTTCCTGACCTCAAGAAACTTCCATTCTGTTGGGAAAATACACCATATCTATTAGTTGATTTTTTTCTCAATAGTATTTTATTTTTCCAGTTACATGTAAGGATAGTGTTCAACATTCATATTTGTAAGATTTTGTGTTCCAAATTTTTTCTCCCTCCCTTTCTTATTTCCCCTCTTCCCAAGATGGCAAGCAATCTGATATAGGTTATATGTATACAATTACTTTAAACATGTTTCCATTTTTGTCATGTTGTACAAGAAAAATCAGACCAGAAGAAAAAAAAAATACAAGAAAGAAAAAGCAAACAATAACAAAAAAGGTAAAAATCATGTCTATTAGTTTTGACTCCTTAACTGGATTATAAACTCCTTTAGATTTAGGGCAAGGACAATTGCCAGTTTCTATAGGCCCCTCTCTCCAGTGTGTAGGCCAGTTCCAAACTATATAAATCAATCAGAAAGTTTTCAATTGCCTTGTATGTGACAAGCACTACAGTAGGTACTAAGGATAAAAATATGAAGAATGAGAAGACCCTTACTCTCAAAAAGCCTACATTTTTAAAGGCATTAACATTATTATAGAATTCAAGATCATTTTCCAAGACCACTTAGGTAGAGAACAGCTACTGAAAGTACATTCCTTATTTAGCCTCCCTCTGATAAGGTCCAAAGTGGTTTCTAACAATAGCTCTCTGGTTCTAAAAAAGTGTCCTTTGTCATAATAAGTGATATTTACATAGTACTTTAAAGTTTGCAAAGCATTTTATTTTTGTCCTATGACATGTCAGGATGGTAATTCAGATATTCTCATCTCCACTTTGCAAATGAGAAAACCAACAGAGAAAGCCAGTTCTCAAAGTTCTCAAAACTTCGCAAAGACAAGAAGTATCAGAGGCCAGTTCTGAACACATCTTCTGAATACAGATTCACTATGACACTCTTCTTTCAGGTACTTGCTCAATAAATACATATTGATTAGTTAGCTTGTTGTTCACAGGGTACACAATTATCCTTCCATAGCTATGTGGGTAGGGAGAAAATGCTAGGTCTTCTGTCTTTATTTACTTCCCATCTGCTAATATCCGAAACCAGGTTTATTACCCTTAAATTTAAAAAAAAGGCAAAATGATATTTGATGAATAAAATGGAACCTAAGAATTTAGAGAAGAAAGTTCAAAAGTAGTATGAAAGTGGATTTTAAAAGTCATTTTTGTTGTTTTAGGAAGCGTATCTTTTCTACAGTTAATCATAGTCATTATTTTGAAATATCTAATCCAGCTCTCCAGGAGGTTCAATTTAAAATTCAGCAAGTATTTATTTATTGAAGAGCACCTTGTTGTAGCAGATAGAAGACTAGCCTTGGGACAGCACGGGTTCAAGTACCATCTTTGTCATACTTCTGGGAGGCCTTAAGCAATTAGTTAACTTCTTGGACTAGAAGCTACCAACAGGTGCTAAATTGTATATGAACTATAAATAGTGTTTACTCACTGGGTACTTATCTCTACAAAAAAATCACAGAGCAGTTTTTTTTTAACAATTAAAAAAATTTAAATTAAACTTTTTTTAATTAAAAAATAGTATATATATATATAAGGCAATGTAAGAATATCAGGATTAGTAAAACACAATCTTCACCTTCAAGTAACTTACTGTTTAATAAAAGAGACATAACTTATATACACACACAACTGTAATGAAAGGCAGATGTTATCTGATGTGCCATAGGAGACATTTCTCTCTTATGATCTAGAAATTCACATGAAGAAGACATCACATTTCATTGGAAAAATCAGAAAATGCTTCATAAAGGAAGTAATTTTAGAAAACATTTTCAAGTAACTTTTAAAATAAATATAATCTGTTCCACAACCTCTCCAAAATTTGTGATTTCCCTCTTTTGTCATCATTTTCAGTCTGTTAGGTGTGAGGTCAAATTTTAATTGGCATTTCTCTAATATGAATGATTTACAGCATTTTTCAGGCGATTGACAGCTTGGATTTCTTTCTTTGTAAACTGCCTATTCATTCAAATCCCAGCCAGGCTTCAAGTGAATTAAAAACAAATGAATAAACAAGTCTAAAAAACAAATCCCTCAACATAGATAAGCAAACATATCAGTCATGTCTGAAAAATGTATGTCTCTTTTGTTATTTTAAGTTGATCACCTCTGTCAGAAGTAATATGTCTCATGGTCATTCTTTAGGATTTAGGATTTTTCACTGAAATTGTATAGGGCCATAGATAGTAGGGGAACTCTGGATAAGGTATAAGATCTTTTAGCCCAGAAAAAACCTGATGAAAATATGAATCAGCATGAGATTATAAAATATTTCCATAAGTCCTAGAAGGAGGGTATATAAATAACAATCACACAAATGATCAGAGTTTTAAAATCTTTCAAAGATGTTTTTCTCTATAATGTTATCATGTTATAAATTGTTCTAGTTCTATTCATTTTACTGTGTATCAATTCATATAAGTTTTCCCAGTTTTTTCTGAAACTGTCATTTCATCACATCTTATAGCATAATAATATTCCATTAAATGAATATACTACAAGTTGTTTAGCTAATAGGAGAACCCCACTGCTTCTAATTTTGGGCTACTATGAAAAGAACAGCTAGCAATTATAAATATTTTTAAAGTATAGACTTGTTTTGCTATTTATTTATTTGGCTCACAGTACTAGAAGTGATACAGCTGAGGCTGAAACGGATCTAGAGTAATCTCATTTGTTTACCTTCTAACCTGTTTTTCCAGAATGTCTGAACCAATTCACAATTCCACCACTAATACACTAGTGAACCTATTTTCCCACAGCCCCTCTAACACTTATTTCCCTCTTTTGTCATCATTTTTCAGTCTATCAGGTGTGAAGTAGAACCTCAAAGTTTAATTGGCATTTCTTTCATTATTAACAATTTTTAGCATGTTTCAGGTGATTAGTAGCTTGGATTTCTTTCTTTGTAAACTGTCCATTCATACTTTTTGACTATCTATTGGGAGATGGCTCTTAATCTTATAAATCTGAATCTGTTCCTTATATCTCTGGAATACACATTCATATATACATACATACATATATATATATATATATATATATATATTTATATTTAGAAAGAGAGATGCATACACACTTTTGTGTGTGTGTGATTGTGTGTGTGTGTGTGTGTGTGTGTGTCTGTGCAATTTGACAACTGGCAAGATAGATTACTGAAAGATTTGTGTCAGGGAGACCAATCAGCTGGCTATTGTAATAATAATAATCCATATGTGAAGTGATAAGGACCTATAACCAATGTCAAAGGACAGAAGAGGGCCTATATAAGAGATGTAAGAGAAAAGGAAATGGAAACATCTATTGTGATGACCTTTCCAAAGAGTTTGGGGAGGTGAGATATGGAATGATAGCTAGTAGGGATAAAGAGACCAACAGAAAGTTATTTCAAGGATTAAAGATTTGTGGATATGTTTTTAGGCATGTAACCAGTAGATAGAGATTGAAGATAAGTAAGAGAGGAAAATGATAGAGGGAGTAATCCACTGGAAAGTATGGAATGGAATGGGATCATTTGTGTGTAGAGTAGTTTACTTTTGCAAGGTTGAGTAGTTTACCTTTGCAACCTTTGCTACCTTCATTTGGTGAGATGTGAGTGAAGGCAAAGATAGTGGCAGAAAGAAGCTAAGAGAGTGAGGGCACGCTTAGCTAAATCCTCAGTAATTTTTAGTATAATAATAATAAATAATAATTAGTAATAATCATAATAAATTCTCAGATGAGAGGATGGGATGAGGGGGAGCCATGGTAGGCTTCAGGAAGGAAGTAAATATTTGGCAGAATTGTTGTGGTGAGTGGGATAGTGCATTAATTAAGTGCACTAATTAAGTGCAGAGATATAAAAAGATTGCCCTGCAGCAGAGAGGGTCCAGATGAAGCTATATGGCATAAATTCATAGTGACTTTAGTCAGCATGGTTTTATTATTTTCTCCATCTTTATTCAGCATCATGTAATGGAGTGAAGGAAAGCAGAGGATGGTGGGAGAAATGTGAAGCTGTTAAGATGAAGAAAAACGTTTTTAGAACTGTAGGGATGATATTATTTCCCCATTCCCAAAACGAGATACTAGCCTGGAAATTTGATAGGATACCTTTTCTCCTATTTCCTGGAACAAAGAAATTTGGTGTTTGATGTAAAAAAGTTTCTTCTCTTGTAGGAAAGACAGGAGACCTAATGCAATGTAATGGTATTTTTTCTGGTTACATAAAGGCAGGAAAGTAGTGTAAAATATACTTTTGACTTTTTCTTCTCTTCACAAGAGAGGCTGGAAATTAGGCAGGATTATTACATTTTCTTCCCATATCCCAAAAGCAAGAAAGTGATATATGTTAGAATCTCTCTTCTAGTAATTTGATCTCTTTACACAAATACTTCAAAAACACCCTAGCTATGTGCCTGTGGGCAAATCAATTAGCCTGCCTCAATTTCCTCATCTGTAAAACGGGGATAGCAATGGCACCTATCGGGCCAGGTTTTTGTGTCAATAAAACGAGATTACATTTATAAAACACTTTGCTAACCTTAAAATGCTAGCTATCAATAAGAACTTTATTGGAGAAATTTGTCACAAAATAGTATCACTGAAGTCGGCCTTAAAGAATGGATTGTATTTCAACAGGTGGAGATGGATAAGGGAGGGCACTCTGGGAAGAGACAGCTTGGTGAGCCAAAGCCCCGAGGTGATGATATGCAATGAGTGTTTATAGAAATCTGGTTTTATTGAAGTTTGAGAAAGAAATGGGAAAGCAAAGTTGTAAAAGCAGACATGAATGATATTGCAAAGGTCACAAAATGTCAGACTGAGGAATTTGAACCAATCTGATAGCTGGTGTTTGTAGTTTTCTGAGCAAGGGAGTGAAATGATCAGAGTTAAAAGATGAATATGACAAATGCTGTGTAGGATGGACTAGAGGGGGCTGATACAGGAAAGCAGTATGGATTTTGAGTTGGAAATGACCTTAACATCTGACCTCATCTTTTTACAAATGGACTGGCCACCCGGTTGCAAGAGTCAGAGGCAAGTTTGGAACCACCTACTTTGAACTTCCAAACTGTCCTTTCCACTGTCCCCTGCTGCCTTATGTTTAGGAGACTCGGAATAATCCAGATGTGAGCTGACAAGAGGCTGGCTGAGGGTTTGGCAGTGCTAATGGAATGGAACAGATGTCTATACAGCATCAAGTCTGGATGAAAAGTGAAAAATGCAGGCAGATAGTCAGATGTTTCTAATCATATAGTGTCAGGTAAAAGAAATATTACCAGTTTCCCCTTTTAATCCAGATGGCATATAGACATAAATAATAATGACACCTCCATAGTACTTTAAATCTTACAAAGCATTTTCCTTCTAGAACCCCCTGGGAGGTACAAAGAGTGAGTATCATTATCCCCATTTTATAGATGATGAAACTTCAGAGAAATTCTTTGCTGCTGCTCACTTGGCTCTTGTGTCAGAACTGGGTCCATTCCTAGGCTAGACCTCTTTCCATTTCCATAAGCCCATCAGAAATAAGAAGTTCAGTATATACATAGCAAACATGTGCAGGAGACGCCATAGTACAGGGAAAAATATGAATATTAAATAATACATGGTCCTTACTCTTCATGGAGTTTATAGTCTAATTTGGGAACATGACACATAGACAATTAGCATAATTGTTTAATATTTTATTACATATTATATTGTAACATGCTATTTTATAACATAAAAGAAGATACGAGTACATGTGGATGGTACAGACAATTTTCTTTTGTGGGAAAAGGATATTTATTCACAATTGGGAAGATCAAGGAAAGCTTCATGGAAAAGGTAGCTTTTGAATTGAGTTTTGAAGGGGTTTCAGCTGGCAAAGATGAGGGGCTAGGAAAAGCTACTCCAATCAGAGGGAACCAAGTAAGCAATGTGAAAACTCAAGGAGAGTTTAGATTATGACTAGCATTCAAACTAGACCATAGGGACCATGGCGGAGAGTGATACATGAAAAGGCAAGCAAAGTTCTAAAATGCTTTGCCCCTAGTTACATGGTGATGACAGATTTGAAAGGCTTTAAATGTGAACCTAAGGAATTTGAACTTTAGGTAATAGGGAACTATTGAAGGCTTTTGAAAGTAGGAGTTCATGACTGGGTCTACTTGTGCTTCTCTTAACTTTTCACATACCTGGATGTGACCCTAGAGAAATATCATGCTTAAATTAAAATATCCATTCAAAACCACTGAATATTTACTTTGACTCTGAATGTCTCAGAATGATACAATGCTTTTCAAAGATCACTTGATTGTCTTGCCATTTTCCTGTTTTTGCCCACCCAATTTCTGCCATCAGATTCTTTCAGGTGCTTAATTTTTTAAGTACATCTACTTTACTTACATATGGCACAAGGCATAATGAGATGCAGTGAGTTGTGTTTCTATTTTCCACTCATGCTGAACTGATTGTTGACACCCATTCATGCTGAAACAATGCATGCTTTCAAAGTGGACATCACGTATTTCCTCCTGTTTGGGCCAGAGGAAAACAAAGTGAATGACTAAGGATCTGTGGAAGTTGCCTATAGACATAGTGACAGACCACTTTAAAAATTATTTTAGATTTGTTATATACTATCAATTGAGATTGAGAGTATTGATCCAAACTGATTGCAGAGGACCAAAATAAAGTGGAAGGGTAATTGACTGTCATGTTCTCGATCGATTCAGCACCACACTTCATAGGCACTAAAATTATCTTTAAGTACTTTGGTTTATCATTTCTAATAAATATAGAAATTGAATAATCAAAATGACTTACCTTCTCAAGTAGAACAGAAAGCTTTTAAGGAAGTATGTGAATTTAAGGAAGTTGATGTTCTGTATTTAGTTCTTAATCAGGCCCCAAACATTCTGACAGGTTTAGAAGAGAATTCTGCTTTAAAAAAAATAGATTTGCAGGCTTAAATCAGATGTAATACATTCAAAGCAAAAACACTACATATTTCAGAGTAATAATTGGGATATAAGGTTTAGAACGAAGAGTTTCTAAAGATCTCGTTACTCCCTTTTCAAAACTAGTGTTCTCACTGGTCCTTACACATGACAACATTTCTTTGCATTCCTGTAATGAACTCTGTTTTCTTCTCTGGCTCTTGGAATCCCTGACCTCTTTCAAAGCTCTGCTCAAGTATCACCTCTTACATGAAATCCTTCCCCATTTCCCAAATGTTTCCTCTTCCCCTGAAAATTACTTTGCAAATTTTTAAAAATCTATTTATACATAATTTTCCAAAAGTCTTAAGCCATTTCCAGCTTAAATGGTTTCACTTGAAATACATTGTATGCATACATTTTTTTTCTCTGATGAATACAAACTTCTTCAGGACAGACACTGGTTTGTGTTTGTATTTGATCCTTTGTGTCTAACATGGTGCATGGCACATTATAAACATTAATAAATCAATCTGTTGTCCTAATATACTTTCCTCAAAACAGTGGGATCATAGAAGCAGACCCAGCAGGCCCTCTAATCCAATGCTCTCTTTTTACAGATAAAAAAAGTTAACCTCAAAGAAGTGATTTGACTTGCTTCTCATGAGACCTCTTTACACAATATTGTTCCAGCTTTCCACTCACCTAAAACTGTTTGCTCTAATATTGACAATGATCTGTTTTGTTGTTGTTTGTTGTTGGTTTTGTTTTTATTTTATTTTTTATAATGGCTTTTTATTTTTCCAAATAAAGATAGTTTTCAACATTCATCTTTGTATAACCTTGTGTTTCAAGTTTTGCATTTCACAATATTCTCTAGTTCTTCTTTGGCCTACAATTCCTTTATTCTCCACAGATCTGAGAGGTAGACTGTCCCATGTTCTCTTAATTTTCACCCTTTATTTATAAATCATAACCCATTTTGCCCTTATCTTGACATAGGGTGTTAAATATTGGCCAATGCTTACTTTCTGCCATACTATTTTCCAGTTTTCCCAGCAATTTTTTTTTTCAAATAGTGAGTTCTTATCCCAGAAGCTAGAGTCCTTGGGTTTATCAAATACTAGATTATTATAACCAACAATGATCTCTTAATGCAATGATTAAGTCATTCAAGCCCATAATATCTCCTCAGACTTCATCATTTTACTCTTCTCTGCAGCATTTGACATATTGGCCAGAGCCCCCACTGTAGTCCTAGCTCTTCACTGGATTTTATGACACTCTTCTTTCTTCATTTTCTGTCTATCTGTCTAGCTTTTCCTCACTTTTCTTTGCTAGATCATCATCCATATTCTTTCCCTCATGTGTGCATGTACTCCAGGGACTTCTTTCCTAAAATTCTCTTAGCAACTATTCTAGATTTGTCCATCATTTCTATCTTAAGGACTTCCAATACCACATCCCTAACTTTAGACTTTCTCCTGACTACTGGTCCCATGTGATCAACTACTTATTGGATATTTCTTACTGAATGTCCCAAAGTTTTTAATTTTTTTTGTAAAATTTTAAAGAAAAAATTTAAACTCGACAAATTCAAAACAAAATTTGTTTTCTTGCCCCACCCCCTCCAACCCTCTGCTCTTCCTAACACTCATTTCTATTGTGGGTATCATCAACATTAGTAGCTTCACAGTCATTTTTTTTTTTTACTCTTAATTCTGTCTCATCTTTGCAGATCCAAACATATGTTTAGCTTTGTCAGTTCTACCTTATACAACATCTCTTGCATCTATCATCTTGTATTCAACCATGTTGCTGTCATTTTAGTCCTAACTTTGAGCACCTCTTGCCCGGGATGTTAAAAATAGCTTCACAACTTGTCTTCCACTTCTAGTCTTTTCTATCTCTAAATCAATCTGTATGTAGTTGTCAAATGTATATCCTCAGGGTACCAGTCTGATTAGGTCATTCCCTTGATCAAGAAGTCCCAGTGGTGGGGCAACTACATGGCACAGTGAAAAGACCTCCAGCCCTGAAGTCAAGAGTACCAGAGTTTAAATCTGGCCTCAGACTCTTCATATTTACTAGTTATGTGACCCTGGACAAGTTACTTAACCCACTGTCTTACCAAAAACAAAAAGTTCCAGTGATTCTCAATTGCTTCAAGGATGAAATACAAACTTCTATGTGTCATTTAAAACTTCACATTCAGACTCTTGCCTGTCTTTTCAGGCTTATTGAACATTATTCTCCTTCCCATTGTCTATCTTCTAATGAAATTTTCTATTTTCTGTATATTGATTCCCATTTCTTACCTACACATTTTTCACAGGCTATCCCCAACCCTAGAAAATATTCCTTCATTATCATAACTGTGAATGTAATATGATGAACTCTCCCATAAAATGAAAATGAATATCACAGTGGATTAAAAAACAAAATTCTACATTATGTTGTTTATCAGAAACACATTTGAAGCAGAGAGACACACACAGAGTAAAGATAAAAGGGAGCTGAATAAATTATGCTTCAGCTGAAGTAAAAAAAAAAAAGTCGGGGGGTTGGAATCCTGAGCTCAGACATAACAAAAGTAAAAATAGATATAATTTTAAAAAACAATAAAGAAAATTACATCTTTTTAATTTTTTCCTCCACTTAGTTTATTTTTTAACACACATTGTTTTATGAATCATGTTGGGAGAGCAAAATCAGAGCAAAATAGAAAAACCATGGGAGGAAAAAAAAAACAGAAAAAAGAAGTGAACATAGCATGTGTTGATTTATACTCAATCTTCATAGTTCTTTTTCTGGATACAAATGGCATTTTCTGTCCCAAATCTATTGGAATTGCTTTGGATCACTGAACTACTGAGAAGAATCAAGTCTTTCACAGTTGATCATAGCACATTCTTGCTGTTATTATGTACAGTGGTTCTGCTTGCTTCACTCAGTTCAGTTCACGTAAATCTCTCCTGGCCTTTCTAAAACTCAGCTTGTTCATCATTTTTATATTACAATGATATTCCATTATCTTCATATATCACAACTTATTCAGTCATCTCCAATTGATAGCCGTATACTAATTTTCCAATTCTTTGCTACCACAAAAAGAGTTGCTATAAACATTTCTGTGCATGTGGATCCTTGCCCCTTCTTTATGATTCCCTTAGGATATAGATCCAGTAGTGGACTGCTTTGAGCCCTTTGAGCATAGTTCAAGACTGCTCTCCAAAATGATTGGATCATTTTACAACTCCACCAGCAATTCATGTGTCCCAGTTTTCCCACACTCCCTCCAACACTTATTACATTTCCCTGTTATCTTAGCCAGTTTGAGAGATGTAAGGTGGTACCTTGGCATTGTTTTAATTTTCATTTCTCTAATCAATAGTGATTTAGAACATTTTTTTCATATGAATGTAGATAGCTTTAATCTCATCATTTAAAAATTGTTCATAGCCTTTTGTGGTGTTCTTTTCTTCTGTATAATATATGATGGTTCTCTGGGAAGCAGGTTTATTGGGGAGGTTTTCTGGAAGCAGCCTTAGTTTTGGTTCCGTGTAATAATTACCTGAAATGCAGCGAGGGATTAAAGTACAATCCTTTATTGTCTCTTCAAAAATAGCCCAGTTAATTTTCTTAGAAGCCTATCTCCTTCTGTGGCTCCAAGAGTTCTTGCAGCTTGTCTTTTAGCTCTTCCAGCTTCTGCCTCTAGCTCAACTCTGACTTCTAGCTCTGAATCTCCCGACTGAATTCTGTGTCTCAGTCTCTTCAACTGAACTCTTCACTGACTTGTGACTCTCAATATCTCCAACTGACCCTCGCTTGAGACTGAGAGCTTCTTATATATGATCTCTTAAAGGTGTGAATGCAAAGGTTGACTCCTCCTCGGAGAGAGTGGGATTGTGGGTTTCTGACTTGTGAATCTCCCGAACTTGTGAACTCTAATGTGTGAGCTCTAATGTGTAAACTCTCTTAAAGGTGTGAACCAATTACATAAGCATTGTTCTATCAACTCTAGTGACTTAACACTTTATAAGGATTCTAACATCCTTTAACCATTTATCAATCGGGGAATGTACTCATATAAATTTGACACAGTTGTTTATATATTTTTGAAATGAGACCTTTATCAGAAACACTGACTATAAAGATTTTCCCCAGCCTTTTACTTCCCTTTTAATCTTGATTCTGTTGGTTTTTGTTTTGCAAAACTTTTTTTTAATTTGATGTAATCAAAGTTGTTCATTTTGCCTTTCATAATACTCTCCAGTTCTTCTTTGGTTATAAATTCCTCCCTTATCCAAAGATCTGATAGGCAAATTATCCCTTGCTCTCCTAATTTGGATATCGTCCTTTATGCCTGAATCATGTGAAGGCCATTTTGACCTTATTTTGGTATGGGTTATGCCGAGTTTCTGACATATCATTTTCTAGTTTTCCCAGCAATTTTTTTTGTTGAATAGTGAGTTCTTATTCTAGAAACTGGAGTTTGGGGAGTTATCAAATATTAGATTACTATAGGCCTTCATTATTGTGTCATGTGTAGCTAATCTATTCCACTGATCCACCACACAATTAAAAACCAAATTGGAAATTCTGAAAATCAAAGGAGAGAGAAATAAAATTGAGAGTAAGAAAATGTTAAACTAATAAATAAAATTAACAACTAGTTTTATTAAAAAAAACTGAAATAGATAAGCATTTGGTTAATTTTATTAGGAAAAAAAACAAATTACCAGTATCAAAAATGAAATAGGTGAATTTACCATCAATGATGAAGACATTAAAATTATAAATATGAGGTATTTTACTCAACTGTATGTCAATAAATCTGACAATCTAAGTGAAATGGATGAATGTTTACAAAAAATATAAATTACCCAAATTAATATAAGAGGAAATAAAATACTTAAATAACCCCATTTTGGAAAAAGATTTTGAATAAGACATCAATAAGCTCCCTAAGAAAAAATCTCCAGGACCATATGGATTTACAAAAAAATTGTACCAAACATTTAAAGGATACTTAATTACAATATTACATAAATTATTTGAAAAAATAGACAAAGAAGAAATTCTGCCTAATTCCTATTATGACATAATTATGGTATTGATTTGAAAACCAGAAAGAATCAAAACAGAAAAGGAAAATTACAGACCAATTTACCCAATGTATATGGATGCAAACATTTAAATAAAAATATTAGCAAGATATTACAACAATTTATCACAAGGATAATGTAGTATGACCAGGTGGTATTTATACCAGGATGACTGGTCTTCTTCAATATTAGGAAAATTATCAGATATCTGACTATATCAGCAAGAAAACCCAAAAGAAATATATTTCAATAGATGCAGAAAAAGTTTTTCACAAAGTATAACATCTATTTCTATTAAAAAAAAAAAACCTTAAGGAGTGTAAGAATAAATGAAGATTTTCTTAAAATGATAGGTAGTATCTATCTAAAACCATCAGCAAACATTATCTGTAATGGGGATAAGCTGGAAGCCTTCCCAGTCAGATCAAGAGTGAAACAAAGATGCCCATTATCACCAGTATTATTCAGTATTGTATTATAAATGTTAGCTTTAGAAATATGAGAAGAAAAAAAATGAAGAAACTGGATTAGCTAATGAAAAAACAAAACCATGAATCTTTGCAGATGATGAGATGGCATACTTAGAGAATCCTAGAGAATCAACTAAAAAACCTACTCAAAAAATTTTACAATTTTAGCAAAGTTGCAAAACAATAACCCCACATACACCATCTTCATTTAAATTATTACCAAAAAAAAACTCATCAAGAAGAGACAGAAAGAGAAATTCCATTGAAAATTATTGTAGACAATGTAAAAAATTTGGGAGTCTACCTGCCAAGACAAACCAAAGAACTATATGAATACAATTGTAAAATAAAACATTTCACAAAAATAAAGTCAGATATAGAGACCTGACAAAATACCAAGTGCTCATGAGTAGGCCAAGCTAATATAATAAAAATGAAAATTCTACATAAATTAATTTACTTATTCAGTGCCATACCAATAAAATTACCAAAAATTATTTTATAGAGCTAGAAAAAATAATAATGAAATTCATCTGGAAAACCAAAAGGTCAAGAATATCAAGAGAATTAATGAAAAAAATGCAAAGGAAGGTGCCTAAACATACCAAATCAAAAACTATATTAGAAAACAGCAATCATTGAAACTGTTTGGTACTAAGAAAGATAGATGCATCAGTGGAATAGTTTAGGTACACAAGACAATAGTAAACTATTATGTAATGTTCTCTCTAAAATGTAATGTTCTCTGGTGAGGTTTTCTTGAGGTCTCTGGAGGCAGCCTTCCTTTCAGTTCAATAATCACCACAAGTACAGCCAGGTGTTAAAGTCCAAATCCCTTATTGTCTCTTTAAAAGTCTTATCTCCTTTCCTGGGATCCAGTTAGCTTTCTTAGAGTCCTGTCTCTCTCCTTGGTTCCGAGAGCTTGAGCTCCTGCCACCAGTCCTTTGCTTCTGCCAGCTTCTGCCTCTAACTCTCTCCAAATATCCAAAGGTTTGTGCTTCAGCTTCCAGCCACCACAAAAGTGGATGATGGAAATGAATCTGTCTCAGAGAGCGTCTAGTGTGCTTGTCTTTTTTGGCCCTGAGAGATTCTAGTTTATATGCTCCACACTGAGTACACACCAATCATTATATCACTAGGAAACCATTACTTGTTATAGGATTAAATCAATGCTAAACTAGATTTAACCATTGTCTCCTCAATTCCACTTAGTACCTTGTTTAAAATTCTGGCCCATAACACTATTACAGTAATCTATGTTTGATAAATCCAAAGACTCCAGTTTCTAGGATGAGAACTTGACATTTGACAAAAAACACCAGGTAAAACTAGAAAATAGTATGGAAAAAAATAGGCATGGGCCAACATTTCACACCATTTACCAAGATAAAGTCAAAATGGATTCATGATTCAGACATACAGGGTGATACCATAAGCAAATTAGGAGAGCAAGCAATAGTTTACCTATCAGATCTATGGAGAAGGGAAGCATATATGACCAAACAAGAGATAGAAAACATTATATAATGCAAAATAGATAATTTTGATTACATTAAATTTAAAATGGGTTCTACAAATAAACCAATGCAACCAGGATTAAAAAGAAGCAGAAAGATGGGAAACAATTTTTATATCAAGTGATTCTGATAAAGGCCTCATTTGTCCAATATATAGAAAACTGAGTCAGATTTATAAGAATATTTGCCAGTTCTCAATTTATAAATCATCAAAGAATATGAACACATAAGTTTTCAGATAAAGAAATTAAAGCTAACAACAGTCATGTAAAAAATGCCCTAAATTCTCATTGATAAGAGAAATGCAAATAAAACAACTCTGAAGGTGCCTTACCTCTCTGATGGGCTAATATGACAGAAAAGGAAAATGATAAATGTTGAAGAAAATGTGGAAAAGTTGGGACATTAACACATTGTAGGTGGAGTTGTGAACTGATCCAATCATTCTGGAGAACAATTTGGAGCTATGCCAAAAGGGCTAGGAAATTGTGCATACCCTTTGATCCAACAATACAACTACTAGGTCTTTATTCCAAAGAGATCATAAAAAAGTTAAAGGGACTCACATATAAAAAATATTTATAGCAACTCTTTGTGATAGCAAAGTATTGAAAACTGAGGAAATGGCTAAATAAATTATAATATCTGAATGTATTATTGTGCTATAAGAAATGATTAGCAGGAAGATTTAAGAAAAACTTGGAAAAACTTATATGGATTGATATTGAGTGAAGTGAGTAGACCGAAGAAGATGTTGTACACAGTAACAGTAGCATTATGCAATGATCAGCTTACCTCTTCTCAGCATTATAATGCATGAGTTCAAAATACTCTATACATATCCAAAGAAAGAACTGTGGAGTCTGAATAAAGATAGAAGCATACTATTTTTGCGTTTTCTGTTTTTTGTGATTTTCTCTTTTTTATAACTTGTCTAATGTAGAAATAGGTTTCATGATTACACATATATTACCTATATCAGATTGCTTGCTATCTTGGGGAGGGGAGATGAGAGGGAGAGAGGGACAGAGAAATTGAAATATCTTATTTTAAAAAGCATGTTGAAAACTATCTTTACATGTAATAAGTAACAATAAAATACTGTTTATATATTTAAAAAGTATTTCCTCATCACTTCCTCCATAGAATCCCTAGTTCCCCCCAAGGTTCAGTTCAAGTACTATCTCTTATATGAGTTTATCCTGTTGTTCCTAATTCCTCTCCAAGGAGAAACTCTGGAAATTACTATATAATTACATTATGTCTGTCTGGCTGGCTGTCTATCTGTTTCTCTATCTCTGTATCTCTCTGATATCTCTCTATCTCTCCATCTACATTTTCCCTGTGTCATCTAGTTTGGAAATTTAGTTTTGACTTTATCTTTCTAGAGTAAGACCTCTATGACATTTATACTCGGAGCACTTTGCACAGTGCCTAGAACATAGTGAGTAATTAAAACTCTCACTTATTTATTATTGATCTATACATCTCTTAATCATATATCATCTATATCTATCTATCTATCTATCTATCCATCTATCTACCTATCTGTCTATCTATGTCTGTCTGCCTATCTTATGTACCTACCTACCCACCTACCCATCCATCTATCTATCAATCTATTTATCTATCTATCTATCCATTCGTCCATCCATACCTTGGTTCCCTTCTATTCGTCCCCAGACAATACAAGTTTCTTGAGGTCAAATATTGTGTCATTTTTGTCTTTGTATCCCACAAATCCTGGTTAAGCATCTGATATACAAAAGGTATTTAATAAATGCTTTTTGGTTCCAGAGATAGTGACAGAGTCAATAGATCTTCTGAATCCAAATTTAGTTCTCTTTTTGACTATCATATTACTTAGGAAAGCAATATATGGAATTTCCATTGCCCAATCATATATGTATATGATACATACACATACATATTCATATCATATATGTATATGATACATACACATATACTACATGTACACACACACACACACACACATCCAGCGGCTGGATGACTATTTGTTGCTTAGATTGTAGTGGAGTATTCCTTTCAACTTTGAGTTGAACTAGGTTGCTTATTACTCCAAATTCTGTGATTCTGAAAAGCATAAGAGAGAGAAAAAGTAGCCTATATCAAGAAGAATTGGCAGGGAATATGACCCCACAAGAATTGCATCATAGGAAGGAATTTAAATTCCTTCTTGATTCATGTGGCAAAGCATCTCATCTCTCTCTCCCTGGGCCTAATTGACATTGTTCTTACAAGTTCACTTAAAGCATGAACTGCATGTACTAACTACTCATCAATGCACCTAAAGAACCAACATAACAATAGAAATTCCAAATTTGAGAGTCTGGAGCATTCAGCCTTGCAAGGGAATACCCCAATTATTCAAGATTTTATTTTGATGCTATTATCCAAGACCTTCTATGTACTAAGTTAATTGTAATTATAAAACATTTAGCTAAATGACACAATCATATTTATTTTTTATAATTTATAATTTTTATTTTAATTTGTTTTTTAAAGATTTTTTGGTGTCTGTTTCTATATCATATTTCTTCCCAAATACATACTTTTCCATTTTCAATAAATTATAACAAAGCTCTTCCCTGCCAAAAAATGTACAGCAAAACTTTATTGATGGAGTTTGCAAGATATTCAACATTTTACATTTGTTATTCTCATTTTCTGCAATGAAACAAGAACAATGCTTTTTAGTTATGTTTTTGTAAGATCAACATAAAGCATTATCATTATATGGTTTTATTTTATTTTTGTTGTTCTTGTTCTTTCTATTAATATTGTAACTGGCACATTGCTTTTCTGCTTCTGTTTATTTTACTCTGCATTGATTCAATTAAATTCTCCTATGTTTCTTCAAATTCTTTATACTTGTTATTTCTTATGAAACAGTAATATTCCATTAAATTTATGTACCACATTTTGTTTAGCCATTTGCTGATTGATGGGTATTGACTTTGTGTCCAGTCCTTTGCCAGCACAGAGTATTCTAATGAGTATTTCAGTATAGATGGATTTTCCTTTCCCTCTTTGACCTCCTTGGGGTATATGCATAGGATCTCTCTGGGTGGAAACTGTATTTTGCACACCCCATACTGCAACCCCACCTCCATACCTAAAAATCTATTTCTTTTTTTTTTTTAATTTAAAATTAAAAAAAAAATAGAGGCTGGACTCAACTTGGGAGGATCATGTCCTTCTGAGACTGAGAATAATCTTTACAATTTTTGGTTTGCTTCTGTCTTCTCCCCTCTGTGACTGACTAGCAAAGTACTTTCCAGACCTTAAAAACCCTATAATATCTATAATTAGAAAACTGATAGCCTACCCATTGTTCAGTTTCACATTAATCTTCTGATCCAAGTATCTGAAAGGAGAGGTTAGTGTTAGGGACTAAAGATAGAAGATATCTTTTTTCTTTGGGGATATTTGTTCCCCAAATCACGAAGCATTATAAAATTGTGTACCATATAATTTTCCAAACATTACTAAGCCATAGTTAAGGTTTTGTTGACATGCTTGACGTCACTGGTCAGAGTAGACTGAACTGAGTAATGGTGGCTGGGTTGCTTCCTTTTCAGATGGGCCCAGATGGTGGTCTGTGGGAATTATTGGATGACTCCATCCTATGAGAAGGGCTGTTTTGGGCACTGATCTTTCTTAGCACAGCATCTGAGGGAGTGAGATGATGTTGACATTAAATTTCAATCTGACTGTTATCCCACTGTTTGGCTGACTAGCAGATGTCTCCAAAGGGCTTAATCCCCTCAAGTAAGATGCCACAAAGATAGAGGGCATATTTAAAGGATAGGAATAAAGGAAAGTCTGTCACATTGGGAAGTTTTATCTCTGCTTTTATCACCCAACTTTACAGTTCAAGTCTCCTGGATGCTGTGTTCATTAGTCAGCATGAGAAAAGAGGGAAGAAACATATTGATATGATTACAGAGTGTGAGCCAGCAATTATCATCAGAGAGCACAATTGAAAACACATTTTATTTAAATATTTATCTTGGTGAATTGAGGTTTTATAATTTGTAGTGCTTCAAGTTAAAGTGGTGGTTTAGGAAGCATGAACTCCTCATTTCTGGTTCTTCTAATGACATACATAGCCTGAGATGAGCAAGTTAAGCTTGCTCTGACTCAATTTTCTCATCTATAAAATAGCAATAGGGAAATTTGTATTATTTACTAAATCCATAGAGATTTCAAGGATATGGATGGGTGAAATTCAAGAAGAACTTGAGTTGTATGGATAGAACAAATAGGTTTTTTCCTGTTTTTAAAAGTTATGTAAATGTTGGAACAAGATAGGCCAAAAAACATTGTAGATAGCCACAGATGATCACACTCTTCCATGATGAGTGTAAATTTGCTACAGATCCATGTATCATGCTTTGTGAACCTTTTAAGAGAGAAGAATTAGTCCTATAAATAATAGGTCTCGTATTTTGCTTATTTTTTTTTGAAAGGCAAAACATGATCTAATGGCTAGAATGTGAGATTTGTAGTTAGTTGCTTCTGAACTTGCCTCTGACACTTCTGGCTAAGTCATTTAATCTCTTTGTGGCCTCAGGCAATCCTGTCTCACCCAGTTTCTCAGAACAGGGTGCCAAACCTAATCTCGTCACATTTATGTATTTATTTTTGTTTGTTTATCTACCTTTTTTATTTATTTGTATGTTTGTTTTTTCTAAACCATGGGGAAATACACAACAGCTTCCTGCTTTAGCAGAATTATATCTGCTAATGCAATCAATCAATAAGTATTTAAGTACCTTCTTGGTACCTTCAGCTCCAAATATAAAGACAAAATGAAATTTTTTCCCTTCAAGGAATTTATATTCTATTGAATAGAATATAAACAAGTGCATATATGTGTTTAAAAATGTCATTTGGGGAGGGAAGTAAAAGCAGAACATCCCTGCTTTACCAAAATTAAATGTTCTCATTATTATTAATTGCCTAAGAAGTACATTTTTATTATTATTTTTTCTGACTATTAGGAAAGGCTTCTTATAAAAAGTGATGCTTTATTTAAATTTTGAAGGAAACTGGGGATTCTACAAAGTAGATGTAACACAGAGTGCATTTGGTAATCCTCTTTAGTCAGGTCTGTTGGTATTTACTTGTAATCTCTGTTACTGGGGGGAGGCTGAGTGAGACTTGTGGATTGCTTGAGCTCGGGAGATCTGAGCTGCAGTCGGACTATAGTGAATCAAGAAACCATAATAAATCTGCCACCACTGAGCTGACTAAGGAGGAGCAAACCAGAACAAGTCAGAGATAGAGCAGGTCAAGGTTACAGTGGGATTAGGCCCTGAAGGGCCATTGTACTTCCAGCCTGAGCCAAGTGGGAGACCCAGTCTCCTCTCATTCCTTCAAAATGTGACTTACCTTTCCAAACTATCTTTAGTAGACAGACATTCTATCCTGTCAGCAGTATCATATTTCAAAGTTTTGGGTGTATGTATTTCCCTCATCACCTAGAATATAATGTACATATTTATGCAAAATCACTAATGCATTAGTCGCTAGATCACATTGTGCTTCTAGCTGCTATATTCATTTGTCAGCATGAAAAAAAAAAAGGAACAGTGCATAGAACACATTGATATAGTTATGTAGTGTGAGCCAGCAATTATCATCAGAGAGCACAATTGAAAACACATCTTCTTTAAATATTTATCTTGGTGAATTGATTCATAGAAAACAAGATGCTCTTCTTATTTATGAATGGACATTTTAGGAATAAATTTGCCATTCACGTTGGGATTGATGCAGTCCACGACATAGTTTAACGAGAGTGAAATAGCACCAAGTTATTCATTGTGATGTATCATTAAGAATGTTGTGTCTGAATATGCAGCAAGATGAGAGTACTGTGCAGCTGTTCACATTCTGAATCCCAGCTCAACAGAGGAAGGGGGTGGGAGATGGGCTATTGAATGAGATTCATGAGAAGGTTAAAGAAAAAGTAAATGTGTGTCTATGTGTCTGTGCCGGGCTCTCTCATTCTATTTGCTATAGTATGACATGTTTCCTTGGCCTCCAGCAACACTTTTGCCACTGTGCTGGTGCTATTTCTTTTTTTTTTTTAATTTTCCAGGACCTCAGCCTGCCTCTGACTTCCCAGAGGTTAGGAATCTGAGGAAGGAGAAGATCAAGCAAACACTTTGAGGAAATGAGCTGAGTGGGAATGATATCCAAGAGAATGGTAAGCCTTCTTGCTTTGAAAGTCTTTATTTTCTCTTCTATGCTGTAGACCAAAAAAGTTTTAAGTTCAGTGTTGCATACATTTTTCATGCTCTATTAAAAATAAATAAACAGGGATTCCCTATCTCAGAACACATATAGTTTCTGATGAACTTATTCATAAGTAAGGAGAAGACAGAACTAGCCACAAGGACGTGATCTACTTTGGAGGTGATGGTGATATTCAGAAATAAATCGCAATTTAAAAGTTCCTTCAGGAATAATAAGGATATTTAACTTTGGAAAAATAGGGATGTTTGGAAAGACCTGAGGCGTTGCCTTTTGGGGTAGTAAAAAAATAAACACAAAATAGGTGCCCATCCATTGGGGGAAAATTGTGGCATATAGATGTAATGGAAGATTATTGCATTCTAAGAATAAAATAAAACAAAACAACTCCCTTCTCTTCAAAAAAAAAAAAAACAGAGAAATTTGAAAATATTTTTAAAATCTGATGCAGGTCAAAGTAAGCCAATCTAAGATTCATATCTACCACCAATCAAAATTCTGGCAGCTACTGTCTACAGATTTCCAGGACATGTTTCTCCCTCCCTCAATAAGTTCAGTACTCAGAATTTTTCTCTCCTGTTCAACTTCTGCCTTCCTCTTAAGAAACTTCAACTTCAACATATATTTTGACTCTCCCTCAAATGCCCTTGCCAGTCAGATCCTCAACATGTTCATTTTCCATGACCTATTCCTCTATCACATCTCAGTAGTCACAGGTAGTCACACTTTTGATCTTGCCATTGCTTACAAACACAGTACCTCCATATTCAAGAACTCCCTTATCTGACCATAATCTAATGTCTTTCCATTTCTCCCTGTGCCTTCTTATACCAAATCAATTGTCTTGGTCTATGGTCTATTTCTTGCCACTGGATCCAGATGGCTCTGTAGGGGAAAATGAGGCAGGTGACCTTGCACAGTCTTCCCTCCCTTAAACCTGATTGACTTGCATGTCACAGTAACACTTCCCTGATATCATTGGTTTCTTCTAGAGTGAAGGACAAATAACAGCAAAACCTTACTCTGTCCATAGGATGACTTTCAATCCTTTGAGCCCTCAGTTCTCTCTTGGTTCATCATTCCTGCCCTACTTACTCCCTCTTCTTTTCATTATCTTGACCCCTTGGTAAACCCATTCAACTTTTTATTGTCTTCTTCTCTTTAATACTTAGCCTTCTTATCATATCACTGATTATGTCCAGTCAAGCCTCAGCTTTGAATGACTCTTATCATTTACCACATTAACATCTATGCACATGCTGTTTCATGAAGGTGGAGAGAATCAGGTACGTGTTCTGATTGGGTCTGCTACAAATTTATGTTACATAAATTCAGCTGGGTCATCCCTGCTCCTAGACAGTCTTTCTATATCTCTCTAATCAACTCACTATTCCATTCTCCCCAGGATATTTTCCAAACCTTTTCATCTCTTCAAACTTTTTATGGGTCTTCTTCCCTCAGCCCTCTTGGCTGGGAACCTGTCTTCATATTTTACAGAAAATATGCCAAAAAATCCCCATTCTCCCCACTTCTTCATCTCAGCGGTTTTCTGCCACTCTCTTTTTTCTTCACCTGTTTCTCACATGAGAGGAAGTTTATAAAGACAAATTCCTCTACCTGGACAAGTAATTCCATTTCATACTTTCTCCTTTAACAGATTGTCCCCTGCCATTCCTACTTAAGTACTTATCTTCAATCTCTCTCTGTCTACTGATTTTTTCCCTGCTGCCTACAAACATGCCCACATCTCCTCCATATAAAAAAAATTCTCACTTTTCTTCCTACCCACATTATTACCCCATATCTCTTTTACCCTTGTGATTTAACTCTTTTTTTTTTTTTTATTTAATAGCCTTTTATTTACAGGATATATACATGGGTAACTTTACAGCATTAACAATTGCCAAACCTCTTGTTCCAATTTTTTCACCTCTTACCCCCCCCACCCCCTCCCCTAAATGGCAGGATGACCAGTAGATGTTAAATATATTAAAATATAACTTAGATACACAATAAGTATACATGACCAAAACATTATTTTGCTGTACAAAAAGAATCAGACTCTGAATTATTGTACAATTAGCTTGTGAAGGAAATAAAAAATGCAGGTGTGCATAAATATAGGGATTGGGAATTCAATGTAATGGTTTTTAGTCATCTCCCAGAGTTCTTTTTCTGGGTATAGCTAGTTCAGTTCATTACTGCTCCATTAGAAATGATTTGGTTGATCTTGTTGCTGAGGATGGCCTGATCCATCAGAACTGGTCATCATCTAGTATTGTTGTTGAAGTATATAATGATCTCCTGGTCCTGCTCATTTCACTCAGCATCAGTTCGTGTAAGTCTCTCCAGGCCTTTCTGAAATCATCCTGTTGGTCATTTCTTACAGAACAGTAATATTCCATAATTTTCATATACCACAATTTATTCAGCCATTCTCCAACTGATGGACATCCATTCAGTTTCCAGTTTCTAGCCACTACAAAAAGGGCTGCCACAAACATTCGTGCACATACAGGTCCCTTTCCCTTCTTTATAATGTGATTTAACTCTTTGAGAAAGCCATCTATGATAAATTATACTATTTTCTTTTCTCTCACCCTTCTTAAGCCCTTATGATCCAGTTTCTGACCTCATCATTCTGCCAAAACTGTTCTCTCCAAAGTTACCCTTCATCTCTCAACTGCCAAATTCGGCAATCTTTTCTCAATCCTCATTCTTCTTGTCCTCTCTGCAATCCTTAGCCCTGTTGATCATCCTCTTCTCCTTGATACTTTTTCCCCTCTAGGTTTCAGACCCACAGTCTTTCCTGGCTCTACTATATATTAGATTGCTCCTTCTTTAATGTCCATTCATTGCTGGATCCTCATTCAGGTCACACTTTCTTACCATTGATATCCCCTTTAGGTTCTATCCAAGCCTCCTTTTCTTCTTTCTCTATATTTTATTCTCTTGATAATTTAGCATCTCCCATGGATTTAATTATCTTCTCTATTTTGTTGATTCTCAAATCTACTAACTTCTTTGCTGACCTCCATTCTTACATTTTCAACCATCTTTCAAGCATCTTGAACTATATGTCCATCTTAAACTCAACTTAATACAAAATTAAACTTGTCATCATTCCCCTAAAAAAATTGCCCCTCGGGGCAGCTAGATGGCACAGCAGATAGAACATTGGCCCTGAAATCGGGAGGACCTGAGTTCAAAGCTGACCTCAGAAAGTTAACACTTCCTAGCTGTGTGACCCTGGGCAAGTCATTTAACTCCAGTTGCAAAAAAAAGAAATGGCCCTCTAAACTTCCCTATTTCTGTTGAAGGATATCATCTTTCTCCCAGTTCCCTCAACTTCTCATTATATCACTTTACAATATCCAACCTGTTGGTGAATTTGACCTTCTCTCTTCTGATACTTCCATCACTCTGGTAGAAGCCCTTATAGCCTCATACCCGATCCACTGCAACAGTCTACTGGTGGTTCTGCCTTATCAAGTATCTCCCCATTCCAATCCATCCTCCATTCACCTTTCAAAATGATTTTCCTAAAGCACAAGTCCAACTATATCATCCCCATTATTCATCCCCCCACTCAAGATAAGCAAAACCATTGCTACTAAGATCAAATACAAGATCCTTAGTTTGATATTCAAAATCCTTTATAACCTAATACTTTTCCAGTCTTCATAAATCTTATTCCCCACTGTGTTCTCTTCAATCCATTATTATGGATTCTATGATGAAGATTTCACTTGTCAGTTAAGAGCATTTTCTCTGGCTGTCTTACATACTTAGAGTAGATTCCCTCCTCATCTCTACCTACTGGTTTCCCTGGCTTACCTCAAGTCCCAACTAAAATTCTATCCTTAATAAAAGTCTTACCCAAACTTTCTTAATTTTAAGGTCTTCTTTCTGTTAATTATTTTCTATTTGTCCTAAATATAATTCATTTATACTTGTTTGTTGTCTCCCCTATTAGATTGTGTTTCTCTGAGAGGAGAGATGGTCTTTTGCCTCTTATTGAATCCACAATGTTTAAATACAGCGCCTGGCACATAGTAAGCACTTAATAAATGCTGATTGACTGATTGACTAAGAGAACAATATCAATAGTCATCATAACAATGTGTAAGAAAGCTCCATGGAGAGACTTCAATGTCAGATTTATCATAATATATATGGAAAGCAAATGACAAAATATATTTCCCAGAAGAGCATATGGAATGTTGCATTTGCTCTCAGGTGTCACAGTTTTGTTTAATTGATTGTTATTTTTTATAAGATAATTGGGGTTAAATAACTTGCCCAGGGTCACACAGCTAGTAAGTGTTAAGTGTCTGAGGTCAGATTTTAACTCAGGACTTCCTGACTCCAAGACCAGGGCTCTATCCACTGTGCTATCTAGCTCCCACTATGGTTATTATTCTGGTAAGAGAAAGTGATGAGATACTAGGAAATGACAGGTATGAAAAACAAAGGGCCTTGTTAAACTTTTTAAAACTTGTTTAAAAAGAAATCATGCTAGAGTATGTTTTATATAAAATGGCAAGAAAAACATGCTGATAAGACAAATTGAGAATTGAATCAAGAAATGCTATTTTGTAAAAGTCCTCAGGACCTATTAAAAATTAGAAGTGAAGTAGAGAAGGACATAAAGCAAGCAATTAAAAAGTAGAGATGTGAAACAGCATGAAGGCAAGAATCAATAGATTTAATTTGAAATCAGAGAGTCTGGATCAATTGGCCATGTCACTTAATGTCTCCAAGTCTCAGTTTCCTCATTTGTAAAATGAGGAATCAGAAATAGGCTTCTTCTAACTCTAAAGTTTTGAGGCATTATTGCTTCAGTGATCTTAACTGAGGAAATGCCTCTAGGAAATTACTGATAAGATAAAGAAAAAATCCCATAAACAAGAATTATAAAAATAAAACCAACAAACAGATCTGGATAAAGAAGGCTAAGGTAATGGAATTTCAAAAGACATATATTTTAGTAATTTCAGTCTGCCAGAGGAAAGGATCAAAATGCCATGTTCTGAATTTTAGGAATAATTTAGAAACAGAAGAAGGGAAGTGTATTCACTTTTGCAGTATCTCACCACCTAGGAAACTTGGAGGCCCAATATATAAAAAGAAGTAATTTAATTGGATAATAGATGTGTGATTTTTGGCTGGATAGGTACTCTTTACACCAAAGCAGATAATGATCCATTATCATCTCAACCAGGCTCTTTTTGTTTATGTTTTCTTATATATTCTTCATAGATGTCATCTAGTATAGAGGGCTGGAACTCTGAAAAGGTGTACTTGAGTCTAAGACAACAGAACACTTAAGGCTAAGTGCCTACTCAATGTGAGATAATGGTTCTATAAGCATATACTTAGATGATATGGTGATGCGATGGCTTTCCTCATGATCAGCCTCTGCTGAATGTGTTGTGGTGAGGTTATCATAGGGAAGGATTGGAGGGCTGAGGGAGAGAGTCAGAGTTTCTCTGCTGCAGCATGCTGACGAGAGAAAACTACAGGCTCCAAACTCGAGAGTCCAGATTCATCTTTAATGAACCATGTGGCAGCTTGCCTGCCTCTTTCACTTTTTCTCCTAAAGACCAAAGACTTTGATTGATCCTGACTCTGACTGATCCTGAAGCCCTTCAGATAGCTAGCCCAGACATTGTAATCTAGTTAACTAGATACTTCCCTCTTATTTTCCAATATCTTTTTACATTTGGGTTGTACATCTGTTGTTTCTTTTGGTAAGTAACTAGCTAACTTTCATTATCCATCACCCAGAATACTCCAGAATCTCTTTAATAGAACATCTCATACTAACATCTTTATGGTAATATACTACTGAGTACTCATTCTCACCTTGAATCTTACTGTTGCCTTTTAGATTACCATTTTTATTCATCTAAGATTGTGGTGGTCCATGATCCATGAACATTTAACATTATGATGGATTATATTGATGTGAAAGAGGTGAGCTTCTGTTGCAAAAAGTAAGCAGTGGGCAACATTGAATGCACTGCTCAATTGTCCAAATGATATTGAACCTAGTTTCATATTTTATACCCAGTCCATTATCATCTCCAAAGCCTTTTCAAATTATGCAAAATGATTAACAATATTTCAATCAATTCATCTTTTAGAAAATTGGAGAGACCAAGATAATATACAAGTAGCTTATTTAATATTTTGATAGATATGTAATTTTTAGTTATGTAGGTTCTTTCACTTTTCATTCAGTTATTTTTAACAGTTTAGGCAAATGCAATTTTTTATCTGCTTTCATTTTAAGTGTGGATGCATATTTACAAAAATATTTATAGCAGCTCTTTTTGTGGTAGCAAGGAATTGGAAACTGAGGAGATGCCCATCAATTGGCAAATGGTTGAACAAAATATGGGAGATGATTTAGATGTCCTATTATTGCATAATAAGAAATAATGAAGGAGATTGTTTGAGAAAGAATCTGAAAACACTTACATGAGCTGATGCAAGATAAAGTAAGCAGAATTATGAGAACACTACACAATAACAGAAATATTGTTATAGTAACCACCTTAAAATAATTAAATACTCTGATCAATACACCGATACATGGCAATCTCTAGGGATTCAAGATGAAAATGCTATCCACCTCCAGAGAGAACTAATGAATTCTGAGGATAGAGTGAAACATTTTTTCTTTTTAAAAATTTTTCTTGCTTCCCCCCCATTGCTAAGGTGGAAATGTAGTTTACATGACTTCATATGTATCAAGGATATCATATTTCTTGCCTTCTTAATGGGTGGAAGAGGAAGTGAAGAAATGGAGAGAATTTAGAACAAAAAGAAAAATAATATTTGAAGCTATTCCAAACCATTAATAAGTAGGGACATGGAAATTCAAGCAACTCTTGAGGGTTCACCTCAGAGCCATCTTTGTTTTTCTTTTTACTATTACTAATGAAGTCCAACCTCACCCTTGTTTTATTCCTGTTATATACAGAGCCACAGAATTTTGGTGGTATGAATCAAATCGTATCAGGACAGAAATTCTCTCTGCAATATATGAGAAAAATGCTTATCAAGTTTTTCCTAGAATACCTCCAGTGAGAAGGGAACCACTAAATACCAAAGGAACTCACTCCTTTGAGGAGTGCTTTAATTGTGGGGAAACTCTTCCTTTCATTAAATCCAAACTGGATTCTTGGCAACATCAAATTCTTGCTCTTAGTTCTTCCCTGTAGGGCCACCAGAATAAAGGTTATCCCCTTTCCACATGATAATCCTTCAGATTCTTGAAGACAACTATCAGTCTCCCATTAATTTAATCTTTTCAAGAGTTACACAGAGACACACATCTATATATCTACATGTCTGGAGGTATATACATATAAATGCATATAGTGTGTGTGTGTGTGTGTGTGTGTGTGTATGTATGTATATATATCACTTGAAAAAAGATCACTTGTGCAGCAAAATGAACCTGGAAATATATTTAGAAGAATTGCACATATATATTCTATATTGGATTACTTGCTTTCTTGAGAAGGGGAAAGAGGGTAAAAAAATTGGAACACAAGGTTTTGCAAAGGTAAATGTTGAAAACTCTCTTTGAATTTGTAAAATATAATACTATTTAAAAACAATAAAATAGATATACCATTAAAAAAAGAAAAAAGATATGGCTGGGGCCAATTGTTCAACTCATTATGATTCAACAATATAGCATGGCATTCTGCAAGCTAATGTAATCTTAGAATATATTAAGAGAAGAATAATATTCACAAGGTAGGAAGTGATCATTCTTCTATACTCAATGCTGGTCCATCTACATCTGAAGTGGGGTATTCATTTCTGATCAAAGAATATTGGCAAATTGAGAGAGTCCAAAGAAGTGGAATAAGGATGATGAAGGGCCTCAAGACCATGTCATAAGAGTAGTTAGAAAAGACTGGATGCACACACATAACATCACATATAAAAATATTTGTCATATTGTTGACATATTACATTGAGTATTCTGTGCATAAATGACCCCTGAACTTTTTCCAAGGGAGCTATTTTCATTGATTGAAACTTCAATGCATGTGTAGGCTATTCTCATTAGTATTTTTATAGAGTGAGGAAGCAAGTATAAGGGTCACTAATGTTTAATTATATTACAGATTTTCTTTATCTCATCCCTTTGAATTTCCCCCAAGCTTTTGGACTCTTCTTCCATTTGAAATGTAGTCCTTGAAACTTTAAAACTGTGTCACCTCAAGCCCAGATTTCATGTGTATATTTTTGGTCAGAATCAGCTATTTTCCTTGACTTTATTTTTTTTAAACTCTTGTTCCTTGAATACTACATCATGTTCTAAAGTGGTAGACTCCAGAAATGAAGGTTCTACTCTCTCCAATGGCAGGAATTGTTTATGATTAAAATGGTGACTAAACTGTACATTTTAGGGTCTCTTAGTGTAGTTCTTCCAGTAGGTAGGATGGGAAAGAAGAAGGCGCAATAGAAGGGATTCAGAAGTCAGGATTTCAAACTAGTTTTAAAACCTGCCTCTGCTACTCTGAAACTTTATGGATTTGAGTGTAGTGTTCTCTTCTTTTCTAATATATCATGGTTCTCTGGGTGCAGGTTTCTTGGGGAGCTTCTGGAGGCAGCCTTAGTTTCAGTTCCAAGTAATAATCACCTCAAACGCAGCCAGCTGATAAAAATTCAGTCTTTTATTGTCTCTTCCAAAATAGCCCAGTTAGCTTTCTGTGGTTCTGAGAGCTCTCATTGCTAGTCTTTTGCCTCTGCCACCTTCTGTCTCTAGATCAACTCCGATTGCTGGCTTCTCAATCCCCTCAACTGACTCCTCCACTGACTCAGTTCCTTTTATGCTCTTTTAGAGGTGTAAACTCAAAGGTTGACTCCTCCTCTGAGAGTGGGATTATGGGAGGTATAACTAGTGAATCTCCCAGACTTGTGAACTCTAATGTGTGAGCTCTAATGTGTAAATCAATTACCTAAGCATTGTTTCTATCAGTTCTAGTGAGCTAACACCTTGTTTCAAGTTCTGGCTCATAACATTTGGGGAAGCCACTTTACCTCTCCGGTGTCAGTTATCTCATCTGTAAATGAGAAGCTTGATTCAATGACCTCTAAAATTCCTTCTAACCTGAATGTCCAAGTCTCATTTTATAAATAAATGTCCTCATTTTTCAAGCTAGGACCTGGTAGTTTCTAGATGGTTTCTAATCCCTTGAATTATATAACCTGCTGTTTCCCTTGGAGGCCATGTTTCTCTCCTTGGTTTGCTGAGGTAGTTTCTTGTTTTCCTTGTTCTCCTTGTTGTAATTTTTGTGCATCAGTTAACTTTCCAGAAAAACTGAAGAGTTGTCCTTGTTATTACTTTAGGGAATTTTCCACTTTTAAACTCTTATTAAAATAGGTGATGCTGGTATTTAAAATGTATATTAAATTGCCCTACATTGATGTATATATATCTTCCGTGCTATCCTAACCAATTGGTTCTTGGATAAAGGTTCTACATTAAGAATGCTAATGGTTGAATTGATGTGTATATATGATCATTGAAATGTGTGATTCTTCGAACTTCTACCTTTTTTTTGTCATTTTCATATAATTATTATAGAAATATAAAGGGTCCATGTAGGACTGAAAGTTATCATATGATTTTTGTCCTTTTCAATTTAGATAAAGTATTCCCTGACCAAAAACATTGTCCATCCCATAGTGGCTCATATTTTGGTGGTGAGCTTTGCTATCCATAGCAATTTTCTTCCTCCTGCAATAGATAGGTAATTACTATGCATAATGGGTAGGATGGTAAGTAAATGAGAACAATGAAGCACATATGTATATATATATATATATATATATATATATATATATATATATTCAACTATTATTTTATTTCTGTTTTTCTTTGCCAACGAGAATGATTTTTGAACTGAAAATGTGAGGACAAAAATAGCTAAGAAGAATTAAAAACCCAAGGTAAATATAAGTTTATATGAACCACATTCCAAACAATGTAAAGAACTGATGATTCCTGAACTGATCACTTTTTGTAAATGATAGTTAAAAGATTTTTTAATAGCTTTTTATTTTCAAAATACAGGCAAAGATAGTTTTCATCATTCATCTTTGCAAAATTTTGTTTTCCAAATTTTTCTCCCTCCCTTCCCTTCACCCCTTCCTCTAAATAGCAAGTAATCCAATATATGTTAAACATGCAGTTCTTCTAAACATATTTCCATATTTACCATGGTACACAAGAAAAATCAGATCAAAAAGTGGGGGGGAATGAGAAAGAAAAAAGCAAGCAAACAACAAAAAAAGAAAGTACTATGTTGTGTTTTATATTCAGTCCCCATAGTCCTCTTGGTACAGATGACTCTCTACATCACAAGTTTATTAGATTGGCCTGAAAAACCTCAATGTTGAAAAGCACCATATCATCCAAATTGATCATCACAAAATTTCGTTATACAATGTTCTCTTAGTTCTATTCACTTCACTTAGCATCGGTTCATGCAAGTCTCTCCAGGCCTTTCTGAAATCATCCTGCTGATAGTTTCTTATAGAACAATGATATTCCATAATATTCATATACCATAACTTATTCAGCCATTCTTCAACTGATGGGCATCCATTCAGTTTCCAGGTCCTTGCCACTATAAAAAAAAGGCTGTAACAAACATTTTCACACATATGATTCCTTTCCCCTTTTTTATGATCTCCTTAGGATATAGGTTCAGTAGAGACACTGCTGGATCAAAGAGTACGCAGAGTTTGATAGCCCTTTGGACATAGTTCCAAGTAAGCATTGCTATTCTTAAAACTCGTCTGGGGTTCAAATACCTGGGTTGCCTTCTCTGAAATCTGAGAGGAGACGGTGGTTAAGCTGCTGATGGTAGATTGACTTTCCTGGCACATACTGCCTCCTGTTTCTCCCTCAGTGGGTCTTGTTGATAAGTTGGACAGTATTCAGAAGGCAGAGTTTGGGGCAATGAATAGGAGTTACAGAGGCAGATTTAGGTTGGAGATAAAGAATAGAAATTCCTAAGATTATTCCAAAGTGAAATGGCTTGCCTTGGAAGCTGTGAATTCTCATTTATTAGAAGTTTACAAGTAGTTAATAAGCATTTATTAACCACTTACTTTGTGTCAGATATTGTTCCAAGCAAAAACTAAATGATCACTTCAGTTCATAGAATCAGAGATTTTGAGCTGGAAAGAATCTGAGATGTCATGTGACCTAACCCTCTCATTCTGTGAGAAAAGGAATTGCAAGCATGCTGTGGTTATGTGACTTGCCTAAGGCCACATGATCAGAAAAGGTCCAACTTCAGATCTCCCACCATTTGTAGGAATATTGTAGAAGAGATTTTAGGTGGATAGGGTTTTATGACTTACAAAGTCTTCCAATTTCCAGAATCTGTGATATTCCAAGGAGTTAAGCTTGATGCAAATTGCTCCAGTTTGCAACTTGCTAATCTAGCATGTGATTCAAAATCAGATCCATAATAAAGTATCAGAGAAAGACTTTTGTGGACTTTAAGTAAAACAAAGAAAAAAAAAAACAAGTATAGAAGGACTCACATGTCAATTACTAAAAATCAAGAATTATCATGATAAGTAAAAATCCAGACAATTGAAGGAAAATGTTTCAGCATCCTCTCCTATTCAGCATCCCATGATCTTTCTTAAAGAGTAAATAGAGAGGGGCCCTGATACAATGGAGTTCACACAAGACATTAATCTAAGTTGAATTACTGAATAAACCAAGGGTATATTAACCAAAAATGCAAACTTCAGTTCTCTTAGACTATTAGTAGTTTCTTTGTTGCTAATAGACATTTCAAATAGAAGTATAAAGAAATAACTAATTTTCAATGCACCATGTATGAACAATATGATCATGAACAAACAAGAAGAAGCCCTAAGAAGCCAATAATGGAATCACAAAATATTACACCTAAAGAGTTTTGGAATCCTATGAATTCAAGTCCTATATTTTCCAAATGAGAATCTGAGACCCAGAGAGATGATGTACTTGCATAAGCTTACACAGAAATCCTTTAAATGTAGATGAAAATTGATTGAAGAAGCTATAAAGAAGATAAACAAAAAAGGAATGAAGGTGGAAGAAGTGTTCTTTAACACTTTATGCTTGAATTTTGAGAGAACTGATGATGCAAAACAGAATTGGTAAGAGACTGGGGGAAGGTGAGAAGAAACCCAAGTCATACAATGTATGGAGGCTGGCCATCTGTAGCAGAATCTGCTTCAACAAACAATTTCTAATTGTTTTTAATATAATAAGTTATGTAGGACTTAAACCAATTATATGTTCTATTTTCAACAATCTAAAGATCTTTTATAAACTGAATCATTAAAAAGACAAGCAAATAAACATTCAAAATAAGGAATAAAATTTCATATTTAACCCTTATTATTTAACAAAGCTGAACCAAACAAACATTATCCTTCTCTCTTCAACTTCTGTAATATTCAGTTTCCTTCAGACCTTAATTCTTCTCTCAATAATCATTTATTAAGCACCTTCTGTATGTCAGGCATTATGCCAAGTAGTAGAGACACAAAGAAAGTCAGAAGATGATGCCAGTCCCAAAAGAGTTATATTCTAGTGGGGAGAAATAGTATATAATAGGTACATACACTATGTATATACAAATACAAAGAATACGCAAAGCAATCTTAGAACAGGAGAAACTAGGGAGGCTGGGCTGGGAGAACTAGCTCAAGTAACACTTGGTATAAAGAAGCTTTCCTCATCCCCATTCCCCAGTTAATAATGATCTCACACTCAAAAATTACTTTCTACTTATTTTGTATACATTCATGCATGTTTATTTGTACAGTTTGTTGATGTGTAGTGTATGCATATGTGTGTTTACATTATAGACTATTAATATGCATAATTTTCTGTCCAGACGTATAATTATAATTGTATGAACCTGACAGTGAGAAAATTCACTTTACCAATGCAGATTAATAGCTACCCAGAAATGTATAGTCTTAAAGAGTTGACTAAGGCATTGAGAAATTAAGTGACTTGCCCATGGTCATCCAGTCATTAATTATCAGAAACAGGACTTGAAACCATGTCTTTTTGATGACCACTGGCTCTCTACTACTATATGCTGCCTCTTTTAAAAAATCATATGTAGCAGGATGATGATTCCATTTTCCCATTGTATCACTTCATATAGGTGCTTCATATGTCATTATATTGATAATTATCACTTTTATGATACCATAATACTTTGTTTCCCTTATATATAATTCTGCCATCTTTCTATCCTTGGACATATGGTTTCTTTCTAGATTTTTGCTATCACAAATATATATGTATATTTATACTATTTCTTTTGAGACTTAAATGTTTCCCCTGCAAACATAAAGTCGATAGAATGAAAAGGCAACCAGAATAGTAACATGTTTATGAACTTTCCTGTGGAGCAATATTTTGTTGTAATTTAATTTTTTTGAAGGGATGAGGAAAGGATTGGAGCCAGGGGAAGAACAAGCATTATAGTAGTGGTAGTGGTGGGGGTTGTACTTATTCAAGCGAACTCCCTAGAGAGAAAGAAAGGAAAACTTGGACAGAGTTGAATATGCCAGAGAAATGAAAAAGACAGGCAAACATGGAATCAAAAGAAAAAAAAAAAACAAGCAAAAAATAATGGGGTTGATTGATGTAAAGGGAAATGAAGTGATAGAAGTAAAATGGAAGCATTCAAAGTGTTCAAATTTCAAGAGAAAGGAAGTAAAAGGCACATTTATACCTAAATGAATAAGATAAGATGACCAACATGGAAAAGTAAAACATTTTCAGGAAAAACAAGAACTGAAAAGAAAATGGGCTCTGATGAGCTAATTCTCCTTAAAAGGAAAATTGATGAGCCTCTTCCATGAACAAACAATCTCAAATTTCAAAGGATGTTACTTACTAAGGGTGTTGGAATAGACAAAGAGTTGTTTCTTTTTTGTATACCCCCTTGGCAATCCGATGAAGCCTATGGAACTTTTCCCAGAATTGTGTTTTAAACACATCACCACCAACAACCGCAATAACAACATAACATTATACAAAAAACTAATTTAATTCAAATTTATTTATAAATTTTTTTTCTAGTTCTTATACTCCAGGTTAAAAACACCTGGTTTATCTAGACCAAAAAGAGACAAATCAGTAAAAGAAAATTATAGATGAATATTCTTAATGAACATTGATTCAAAAATCATATAATAAAATATTGGCAATTAGTCTAAAATATATTAGACAAATTATAGTCTATGAGCAGGTTTGGTTTATATCAGGAATGCAGAGTTGTTTCAAGATATAGAACTTTACACATACATTCATGTATATGTATATGTAAATAATAAATCATGTTAATAATACAAATAATATAAACTAAGAAATATTGAAAAGGTTTTTTGATAAAATTCAATAACAACTCTAATAATTCTCTCATAGAAATAAATGGACTTTCCCTTAAAATAGTTAATTTTATTTATCTGAGTCCAAGTACAAATACTAAGTATAAAAGTTAAAGGGCTTTCCAAAAAATATTAGAAGTCAAGGAGATTTCTTAGTTCCATTTAACATAGTGCAAAAAATGCTAGCAGTACCAATAAGACAATAATAAGAGATTGAAAAAATAAGTATAGACAAAGCAAACTCAAAATTATTATTTTTGTCAGTGATGTGGTAGTGTTCTTAGAGAACTTTAGATTTTCAACAACGAAAACAACCAAAAAATGGAAATAATTAATAGCCTAAACAATATAATCATATGTAAGATAAATTCCCACAAGAAATCAGTATTCCTATGTATAACTAACAAAATCCATTAGGAAGAGACTGAAAGATAGATTCCATTCAAAATAACTCTCAGACATAAAATATTTAGGAGACTGTCTACCAAAATTCACTCAGGGATTACATGAATTTAACTACAAAATACTCTTTACAGAAATGAAAAGAAATCTAAAAATTAGAGGAACACAAATTGCTTATGATTAGGTATAGTCAAGCAATAAAAATAACAATAGTACTTAAATAACCTTATTCAGTACTGTAACACTTTCAAAAGTGTATTGCATGGATCTAGAAAAAAGAGTGAAATCTATGTGGAAAAACAAAAAGTCAGACTTACAAGGATAATAACTTCAAAAAGTGAGAAAGAAAGAGAAGTTGTGATAACAGCCCTCAAGATTTATAGTTTGAAAGTGTTACAAATTAATCAGAGAAATGCAAATTAAGACAACTTTAAGATACCACTACACACCTCTCAGATTGGCTAAGATGACAGGAAAAAATAATGATGATTGTTGGAGGAGATACGGGAAAACTGGGACATTGATGCATTGTTGGTGGAGTTGTGAACAAATCCAACCATTCTGGAGAGTAGTTTGGAACTATGCTCAAAAAGTTATCAAACTGTGCATACCCTTTGATCCAGCAGTGTATTTACTGTGCTTATCCCAAAGAGATCTTAAAGAAGGGAAAGGGACCTGTATGTGCACGAATGTTTGTGGCAGCCCTCTTTGTAGTGGCTAGAAACTGGAAACTGAGTGGATGCCCATCAGTTGGAGAATGGCTGAATAAATTGTGGTATATGAATATTATGGAATATTATTGTTCTGTAAGAAATGACCAACAGGATGATTTCAGAAAGGCCTGGAGAGACTTACACGAACTGATGCTGAGTGAAATGAGCAGGACCAGGAGATCATTATATACTTCAACAACAATACTATATGATGACCAGTTCTGATGGACCTGGCCATCCTCAGCAATGAGATGAACCAAATCATTTCCAATGGAGCAGTAATGAATTGAACCAGCTACTCCCAGCAAAAGAACTCTGGGAGATGACTAAAAACCATTACATTGAATTCCCAATTGCTATATTTTTGCCCACCTGCATTTTTTATTTCCTTCACAAGCTAATTGTACAATATTTCAGAGTCTGATTCTTTTTGTACAGCAAAATAATGGTTTGGTCATGTATACTTATTGTGTATCTAATTTATATTTTAATATATTTAACATCTACTGGTCATCCTGCCATCTGGGGGAGGGGGTGGGGGGTAAGAGGTGAAAAATTGGAACAAGAGGTTTGGCAATTGTTAATGCTGTAAAGTTACCCATACATATAACCTGTAAATAAAAGGCTATTAAATTAAAAAAAAAGAAAGTGTTACAAAAAGAAAGTTTACAAAACAGGAATCATAAAAATAATTTGTTGCTGGTCAATCAAAGATCAATTAGTAGATAAGTTTGGAAGCACTTAGATTTAGATTACCAATTCTTACCATACACTAAGGTAAGCTCTATTTAGACATATGAGATTAATATAAAGAGTTATTTGATAAACAAAGTTTATTAGAGAAGTAAGGAAGAAATTGCTTAAGAAATTGCCTATCAGATCAATGGATAGGAAACGAGTTCATGCCTAATCAAAATGATATAAAGAATCATATAAGATAAAATAGATAATTTTGATCATATAAAATTTTAAAAGTTCTGCACAAAGAAATCAAATGTAGTAAAAAATTAGAAGTAAAACACATATAACTTAGAAAGAAAACTTTGCAGAGGAATTGGAAATTGAGTGAATGTCCATCTATTGGGAAATGACTGAATAAGTTATGGTATATGAAAGTAATGGGATATTATTGCTTTATACAAAATGATGAACAGGCTAGTTTCAGACTTACACAAACTGATGCTGAATGAAGTGAACAGAGCAGGGGACCATCGTACACAGTAACAGCAAGATTATGTGATGATCGACTATGATAGACTTAGCTCTTCTCAACAATGCAGTGATGCAAGACAGTTCCCATAAACTTGGGATGGAAAATGTCATCTGCATCCACAGAGTTAACTATGGACAATGAATATGGATCAAAACAGAATTTTCACCTTTTTATTTGTTTGCTTTTTCTTTCTCATGGTAATGTCCCTTCTGGGGCATTTTTCTTGTACAACATAACAAATATGGAATTATCTTTGAAATGATTGTTCATGTATAACCTACATAAGATCACTTTCTGTCTTGGAGAGGGAGAAGCTAAGAGAGGAAAAGAAAAAAAAATTGAAACACAAAATCTTACAAAATAAATGTTGAAAAGTATATTTACACATATTTGGAAAAACAAAATATTATTGAGAAAAAAAAAGAAATCTTTGCAGCAAGTTTCTCTGAGATATGTCTCATATCCAAGATTCATAAGGAATTGACTCAAATTTAAAAGACAGAGCCATTCCCAAACAGATAAGTGGTGAAAGGATATAAACAGGGAGTTTTCAAGGAAAAAGTAAAGCATGAAAAAGGAGAGATGATTATATGAAACAATGTTCTAAATTACAAATAATTAGAGAAATTCTAAATAAAGCACCTTTGAGGTTTTACCTGGTATCTATCACACTGGAAAACATGGCAAAAGAGAAAAACAATAAATCTTAAAGGAACTGTCAAAAAAATAAGTACATTAGTACACCTAAATATAACTCCAATAGATCTATAACCCAGAGAAATCAAAGAAATAGGAAAAAATATTTATATGAAGAAAAATACCTATAGTTGCTCTTTTCATAACAGTCCAAAATTGGGAATTAAGGAGGTGTTTTCCTACTGGGAATGGTTGATAAAAAGCATGGAACTGGGACAGATCTATATGAACTTATGCAGAAGGAAATGAATAGAAATAGGAGAACAATTTAAAGAAAAATAACATCATCATGAAAAAACAATTTTGGAAGACTTTAGTCCTCTGATATAGCAATGATAATCCCAAAAGAGCCACGATGAGACTTGCTATTGAACTCTGGACTGAAATAATGAACTTAAGGAAACATACATTTGTGGGTGTGACTAATGTGGGAATTTATTTTGCTGGACCATGAAGCTAGGTAATGATGACTTTGTTTTTCATTTGCTCATTAAGGAGCAGGAAGGACAGATTAATGTTTTAAATGTTTATTATTTGAAAAAAGTAAAAAAAATATATTCTAAAGCAGCAAAATAAACAAAACCCACCCCCCCAGGCTAAATAGTCTTTAAAGTTCCTTTTTTAAAACATATTTTATTTTTTTCCCCAGATACAGAAAAAAGATAATTTTAACATTCAGTTTTTTTAAAAACTCATTTTCAAATTTTTTCTCTCACTCCTTCACCTTTCCTCTCCATGAGACAGTAAGCAATTTGATATAGGTTATACATGTTCAATCATGCAAAACATATTACCATATTAGTCGTGTGGTGAAAGAAGACACAGACACAAAAAAAGAAAAAATGAAAAAATACAGAAAGTGAAAAATAGTATGATTTCATCCACATTTAGACTCTGTCAGTTCTTTCTCTGGAGATGGATATAATTTTTCATCATGAGTCCTTTGGAATTGTTTTGGATTACTATATTGCTGAGAATAGCTCAGTCGTTTACAATTCTTTATCGAACAATATTGTTGTTACTGTGTACAATGTTCTCCTGTTCTGTTCCCTTCATTTCATATCAGTCCATATACATCTTTCTAGATTTTTCTGAAATTTGACTGCTCATCATTACTTATAATACAATACTCCTATAAATCACAATCATATACCATGACATGTTTGGCTCTTTTCCAATTGATGAGTATCTCCTCAACTTCCAATTATTTGCCATTACACACATTTTGTACAAACAGGTCTTTTTTCTATTTTTAAATATAGGGATATAGACTAGTAATAGTATTGCTGGGTGAAATGTTATGATTTTATATATTCTTTGGATATAGTTCCAAATCACTCTCCAGAACGGATGGATCAGTTCACAACTCCAACAGTACATCACTGTCCCAATTCTCCTACACCTTTTGCAACATCTGTCTTTTTTCCTTTTCAGTCAGATTAGCCAATCTGATAAATATGAGGAAGTACCTCAGAGTTGTTTTAATGTATATTTCTCTGATCAATTGTAACTTAGAGCATTTTTTCATAAAATTAAAGATTGTTTTTTTTTTAATCTTAAAGTTGCCTGTTCATATCCCTTGACCATTTATTAATTGGGAGATGGCATGTATTCTTAGAAATTTGACTTGATTCTCTATACATTTGGGAAATGAAGCCTTTATCAGATACACTTGCTAGGAAAAAATGTTTCCTAGCTTTCTGCTTTTCCTCTAATCCCAGTTGTATTGGTTTTGTTTATGCAAACCCTTTTTAACTTAATATAAACAAAATTTTCCATTTTACATTTGTAATGCTCACTATCTTTTGCTTGATCATAATTTCTTCCCTTCCCTTCTCTGAAGTTCCTTTATAAAAATATTTTATTGATTTTTTCATTCTTATATCATAATCATTTCAAGATGATTTTAAATACTATAAATCTATTCTTACCTCAGTCCTTCACTAAGTTCTCTGATGCCTCATCAATAGAGGTGACCTTGGATTCTTGAGGACTGTGCCAGGGTGCCTAAATTATGACAGCCAACGTGAAAAGATTTTGAATGTAAGTCTGGTGGTAACGTGTAAGTCTGTCATCTGAAGACCAGACATACTTAGTTCAGAAAGGCTCATCAAAGGCTAAAGAATAATACATTTTCCACCAACTCTTTAAGAGTCCTTGTGGTATATTGTGGGAAGGGCATGGGATTCAGAATCAAAAAATTTGAATACAGTGCTTAGCTAAGGCCCATCCTTCTATTGAGACTTAGTTTCCTAATGTTTAAATGAAGGAATTGGACTTGATAATGGATTCTCTTCTCTTCTTCCCAATTCTTATATTAATACAGCCTAGGATATAAAGGCAAAGTAAGTCACTGAGCAGATACATGATCATCCAAATTCTATCTGTTAGTAGGGAAAATAATTTCTGTTTGCCTCAATGTAAGTGTGTGTGTGTGTGTGTGTGCATGCATTTATATACATATGTATACATACATATGCATACATAAGAAAGATTAAAATAACATTGGTCTTTGGTGGAAAATAAAATATTTAATAAAACAAAAACTGTAAAGTCTCTTTAGGAAAAGAGGATAAAAGGAACACATAGATGCATGATGATGAACACAAATTGCTGTTTGATTTAACGTGGCTTGTTCATTTCTATACAAAATTTGAAGTATGTTATTTGCATGCATGGACAGTGAATGGGCCAGTTGCTATGAGAATTTCCTCAGAAATAGAGCATGCCTTTAAATTTCAAGTTGCTTAGTGTACAGGGACTGCAGTATGAGGGTTACAGGAAGTCAGAGCTCTGGTTTCTATCAGAATATAGAAAGTGAAAGCCATTTGAGAATTGACGCAGTTTTTTTTTTTTTCCTGTAGAGTTAGGATTGTAGCTGCCGGATCAGGCTTAAAATTTGCATGTGGAAATTTGCATACAGAATCATTTTTTTTCCTTATGCAAATAGATTTGGCTAAATGTACATCTATTGACCCAGCTAATTAGTAAATCTAGTATTTCTACATTGATTCCACTGGTCTGGGATTGTTATGTACCCAGTTCTCAAATTTAGATTTCAATTTAGAATTTATTTGTTTAATCCCATGATGCCTTGAAACACCAGGAACTTCTTTCATAAAGCTATTTGTTCTCTTTTTCCTCTGAGGAAAATAAAAAGCCTATTCCTTAGATATATTAAAGCTGGATATCTTCTTAAAGATAAGCCAAAAATAGTAAAGTACACTCTTAAAGCACCAACAGATCCTCAGATTATAGGATATAAACTGGAAGCTGCCATGGAGATCATCAAAACTCTTTGATTTTATGGATGAAGAAGCCAGAAGGGTGAAGTAACTTCTCTGAAGCTATATATGTAGTCAAATGTGCAGAAGGATAGAAGACAGAGTTGAATTCTTGTCCCATTCCTATTACTCTCACCATTCACACTGCCATCATGAGATTCAATGGAAAGAACTGTGGATGTTTATCCTGGGAAAGAGAATATTTTGCAAAGATACAAAGATTTAACAAAGACCCATCTCCAAGTATATAAACTATCAAGCAAGAGAAAGATCTGACTTGTTTTGCTCATCTCTAGACAGCAGAATTGGGACAATGAGTGGAAGTTATAGAGAGCCAACTTTAGCTTGATGACAGACTTCCCTAAGGGAAGGGGGCTGTCCCACCTGGGAGTGGTGAAGCATCCCAAAACTGGATGATGCCTCTGAGTGTTGCTGTTTTAGCGCAGATCCTTTCATTTTACAGGCTAGATGATCTTTGGATTCCTTTTCACAACTCAGATTCTTAAACCATTTGCCCCTCCACTCTGTCTTTTAATGGATTCAGTTTATTCCTTCCCTAATTACTTGCTCTCTCTGTTTCCCCCCCAATACACATATAACTGACTCATTACTTTGTATTTACTTTCAATATACTTTATACATAACTATATTGTGTTGTATCCTTGTCATAAAATTCATGCTTCTTCAAGAAAAGAACTATTTTTGTTCATAACTGAGTATTTGCATAAATCTTTCTTTCCTGGTTAAGCATATTATATGCTTTTGATGAAGAAAATCTTAGCTTAACCAAGAGAGACAAAATCTCCATGTCCTTCAAAGAGAAATTCCTGAACTATCTTAGGAGGCAATCCTAGAAATTCCTAGACAATCCTAGAAATCCCCCCTAGAAATCAGGGGCATGTCAAAGAGTCAAATTTTCCTACTTGTCTACCTTCCCAAGTCCCTTGTCTCTCTACATGTTGCTACCTGAAGAAAGCCTCGAACCATATATTCCTTCTCCTAGAAGTACAGGGAAGATGAATCCTTCAAAGCATTCTCACCAAGCATGGCAGAGTCATCACTCCTTCTACTAATAAGGAAAATTTCATTCAAATATTCTAGTCTTGAGACCTGGGTTACATATTTTGAAATCCAAAGCATCAAGTATAGTACCTTGTACAAGGTAAGTATAAAATAAATGCTTGTTGAGTTTCATTGAACTGAATTTCACTATTTCCCTTTTCTCTCATTCTTAGTAGACAGAGACTTAAAATCAGGAAGCAGATTCAAAATCTTGCTTATGACACTTACTAATTATGTGACTCTGGAGAAATTATTTGACCTCTCTGAGCTTCCTCTGTAAAAGAGAGGTACTAATAGTCCCTTATCTTACAAGATTGTAAATAAAATTAAATGAAGAAGATAAAGGGTTTTGCAAACTCTGTAACCCAGTAATAGAAAATATTTATTATTAGGCTCAGCTTACACCAATTACTAAAAACAATTAAATGAAAAGGGGAGATAAGTCAGTTATCCAGTCAACAAAATGGGAATGTTTTCCTCTCTCTATCCAACTTACTGAACAACCTTTTAACTGCATTGATTTTCTTATTCTTCCAGTGTCTTGCCAATATCACTTTTGTCTCTTAAAATTACTAGAAGTAGGTAGCTCAGTGCATTCATAGATCATATCAACTTAGGTACAGCTGCCATAATAGGAAGCCAAGTAGAAATTACTCTCTGTGGTGTCAATCAACTATCTTCATTTTTAATTGTTCTTTTCCCATAGTGTATGAAATGTATTCTGTGTTAGGACAAATGATTATCAAAAGCATCTTTTTTTTCCTTTTTTTCTTCTCTTCTCCAAAGTTTTGTAATCTTGGTTGCCTGAAAGGCACAGTACCATTTTGAAGTGGGGGCGAAACGGACATCTGTTTGGGGCCCCAGTCTATGGAGGTGGTGCTAAATATGATTCGGGGGGGGGGAAGCTGAGTTAGAGATCAAATAGCTGCCTATGTGTGACAGCCCAGGGCACTCCGAACAGCTCGGGAAAGATGGCATGTACATAAAAATAAAGTGTTTTGTACTATAATTTCATATTTATACTGTTCCCATTTCATAAAGGAAAAATTAAATTATGAGAAGTTTAACAGCATTCAGGGGCCTTGAGATTTATGCATCCTTTAAAAGCCAATTTTAGGATGCCCAGTATCATAAAATATTTGGTCAACTGAAGGGGTGTGTAATTTATGAGATGCACACAATATATACTTGGAATTATGGCACTTAAATTACCAAACATTTTGTACAGTTGAAGTTTTCCACTTTTTGTCCAAGATAATAAAATGTTCATGCATTACATCTCTCAGATGTGGCTTGACAGGGTGTAGATGTTGATGGCGGAGGAAGGAAGGAGAAATCTAGGCATGTAGCATGTAGCGCTACAAAGGGGTAAAGCTGTAACGATTCATGCTCAGACATATGACTTGAGGCAATTGCTTCCATTTAAAAGTTGCTTGTCTTACTGTGATTTGGGGTGAAGTGAGTTTTTGAAGGAAGAGGAAGTCAGCTAACCTGAAATTACTTTGAATATATTTTATATTTTTTTTCAAATTTGTTTTTATAGGTTTATGTTGTTTCTCTCAATAATGATTCAATTTCCTTCAGTCCAGGACTATTTGTTTTTGTCTTTATATCTTAACGTCCCAGCCCATAGAGAGTGCTTGAAAAGTGCTTACTGATTGATTGACAAAGAGATGGGGAATGAACTTATGTTTTTATTAACATAGGGAACTCCCTAGATGAGGAAACTTCTTCTACCAATGCAAATTTACAAGTTCTCTATAACTTTGAGAGTTTTCTTTTTCTTGTTCTTCTCTTTCTCCTTTCTAATTTCTCTCTCTAACTCCTCCTCCTCCTCTTTCTTCTTCTGAACTTGGAGAGTTTTGGGTTCTTCTTGTTCTTGTGAACTTGAAGAGTTTTGGTGGTGGTGGTGTGAATTTGGAGAGTTTTCTAGACTATCATTGAGAGGTTAAGTGGCTGTGTTTTATCCAAGGTCACATGATTAGCATGTATCAGAGGCAGCCACTGAGCCCAAATCATCTTAACTTAGAAACCAGCTTTCTATCCACTCTACTATGCTGCCTCTCATTATTGCTAGTAATTTATCAAGCAGTGTCTTGGAATTTCACATTCTAGAGCCACAAAGACATTCTAAATGATTAAAGAACTATCCTGGATTTGATGCTATAGAATTTTTTTGAGGAAATTCCGGGAAACCTACAAATATTAACCCTTGGTCCAAAAAGAATATAAGATAATTACTCCATCCCCACTTAAAATAAATGAGAAGATGCCATGCCCTATCTGGTGAGAACAAACTTTGACTATTTACTAGATGTAAACAAGACCTAGATATTTCCAGAGGTATGAGAGGACATCTGTTTGGAAAGGCTGAGATGTAGATGTATTCTCTGGAGCACTCCTGAAACCACTGGGATAACTGAAATGAGAAATTTTCAGTATCAGACAAGGGAGAAGAGAGAAAGTTCAAGCTAAGCTCTTGAGAAGGGATTGCTTATGAGAAGAGAATACCTTGAGCTTCTTGTCCATCCCCTCGAATAGTAGAGGATGATATTGAAAGATTCAAAATGTCTATAGAATTTTAAATTTCCCATCATCCCTGGAATCTAGCAATATCTCTAGAATAGCTGATGACAATGTCTGTATCTAGAGTGAAGAACATATTAGATGCATCCTTCAAGACTCTACAAAGAATCTAGCTGGAAAACTACAACATATTTAAGGGAAGTACATTGAGGGCTTTCATAAAAATGACTTCCAGCAACTGTGTACCTTTGCCACATGCACTCTCAAAACTTCAGTCCATTTTCTCCTGAATTTTGTCTGTTCTGGTGTCAGAGGGTGTGCAAGACCATTAAAAGGGATATTTTATACAAACTATACCAACTTAAATAAAGTGTTGCAGCAAAAGTTGGATGTACCCTCAACAGATACTAATTGATTATTCAACCAAGAAAACATTTATAAAGTACCTGCTCTGCGCCAAGTACCATGCAAGGTTTTGGGAATCCAAATTAAAAATGAAAGTGTGATATACAATGTAAGATTTCTTTTGAGTATCATTTGGTCTTGATGATTGCTAAGTTGTCTTTCGACTGAAATTCTGTGAAACTAAGAAGTGGAACAAATCAAAGTCACTCTATTCCTTGAGGTGCTAGTTTCCAAATAACAGATTTATTTCCATAAACTCTTGAACCACTTTTTCTTGTCAGGCAAACCACAGTCACCAGTTCAGAATGTATTTGCCTGAACCAACCACAGTATTTTCATGCAGAATTGGTAACCCTCTGTCCTTCCTGCTCAGCTTGCACAATATAATGACTTATGTTGGAATGAAAACTATTTATTTGAACTCTTTGAGGGGAAAATCACAGTGAATTGTCACATGTTGTCTCCAATACATAAAATAGATTTTGAAAGTGAGAAATTCGGACCAGATGAATAATTTAAAATTGAATCAGTCATTATCGAGCACACTCTGTGCTGCCCTGATTTTTTGTAAGGAACAAGAATGAAACATTAAGTCATAGAAGTGCAGAGTTGGTTCAAGACCAAAGAAAAATCCCAAGAGCTACCTTCTTACTTTTGTGAAATTTTGCTCATCTATGAGTGAAGTCTCTTTAATTCAGAGAGAAAAAGGAAGCATTTATTATTTCAGTGGAGGGAAAAGATGTTTAACATTAGAAGCAATTTTTAAATATATTGATCATATTATGGTAGCTATAAAGACTCAATACCCACTTTAGAGACATTTCTTGTTTAGATGTGCACAGAGGGAATATCAGGAAACCACTCTGTGAATTTCTGCTAATGCTGCATTTCTATTGATTTATTCCTTCATCAAATCAAATCAACAAATATTTATTTACTGCTTATGATGTATGAGAAATGGAATGAATGAATGAAATTCATTCATCATTTTGTTCACTCATTCAGTGAATTTTGATGAGACCATATGGAGAATAAAGAGGGGGGCAAAATTCTTTTCCTATTACTTTTCAGCAATACAACCTAGAAAGAAGATAGATCTTTCATAGAAGTACGAAAATTACAGAATATAGCCTAGAATTAGAAACTTTATTGGGCAACAATATTTTTGTTTAATGATTACAAAACAAAAACAAAAAAACTATTTCCCCACATCTTATTATTACAAATAATATCAATGTCCCATAATTATGATGATGACGATGATGGTATCAAACTCATTGTTTGGCCATTTAAAGACAAAATAATGAGATGGGTTTGTTTGTTTTTTAAATTTCCAACTGATAGTTTTGGTTACATATTGATTCAATGCATGTCATTTATTAAACTTTACTTGCGGAAATGACCAAATTCATATTAAAAAAGAAATTTGCAATCACTGAATTTGAAGTTAAAATACTTGAATCCCCATTTCTGTCATTTACTGATCATATGATGATCAAGGAGAGAAAGTTAATTTCTCAGACTTTCAATTATCTCATTTATAAAATGGAGATATCAATCCTTGTAGTATATACTATGACATAGGGGGAAAAACTGGCATATGATACCAAAAAGCTACCAAATGCTACATAAATGGACAAATGTTATTGTTATTATTATTATTGTTGTTACCACCACTAATCATTCAGCTTTTTATGGTTGACCTAAAGGGAGGAAAAGGCCTTTGATCTTGTGATATTCTGTGGAATTTAAGATACTAAGGATAAGAAATTAAGAAAATAATTTAGTTTATAGCAAAAGATTGCCATCATAAATGGCCAGGAATGTGCAAGTAAAAGAGTGTAGTCTGCGATTTAATCACATTTCACTTAATATATACACAAAAATTTGTCAGTTACCCATACTCCCTTCCTCCTAAGTCATCTTTGGCCATTCTCTGAGTTATTCAGATTATCTTGACATTTGACAAGCAAAGTATATTAATAGAACTTGTTTTTAATAAAACTGTGAAATTTGTGCTCTGAAAAAAAATAAAACTTTACCTACCTTTTCCATCTTTCCCCCTATTTGATAGCTCTCTGCTTTGACTCTTTGTCACTTGATATTCCCATGCTTTCTGTTTGCGGTCCTCTATTAAAGATTGTTTTGGGGATAGGGGATGACAACTTCATACTATGGTGTAAATGATTTATATTTCTTGATGTATTATCTTTTGGGATCATATGAAGTTGTCTATAGGCATATGTAATTGACAATTACTATGTCAAGGAGGAGAAAATAGATTAGTAATTAGAAGTAATCAACAGGCCAAACAAGAGGGGAAAGTGCCCTTAACAAAATTAGTACCACCCATAGCTAAGCATTATCAAAATGGGAGCTTGGATTCAAAGAAGCAACCAGTCTAGAGGAATAGACAGAAAGTTGGGAAAATTTGGAAAGGGCAAATCTGACCTTACACACTTACTTGCTGTGTGACTCTGGACAAGTCACCTCCCTGGGTCTCAGTCCCTTGTCTAGATGACTTCTAAGATTCCTTCTCCCTCAGTATCTAGGATATTATGCTCCCTCTTCCCACAGTTGGCTCATTGTCTAATGCGGACTTTGACCTCTAGGGCTTTGTGCCACATTTGAATAGTATAGATTTTTTTTATTATGATCATGTCTTACAAGCTTGGATTGTAAGAATTAGGAATGGCTTTTACTGCTTGGTAGGTCATGTTTTTCTGTTTAAGTATATGAAGGACTTGATGCTTTTTTGGAACATAGAAAGTCAATAGTAGTACCACGATCTGGATACAAGAAAAGAGACTCCCTCTCAGGCCTTTTTCTTCTCCAGCCAGGATCTTTACCAAAAGAAATGATGAATGTTTTAACCACTGCTGACAGCTTCTCTCAGACTGAGTGACAGCCCAGAGTTGGGGGCCCCTTTAAGGCAGGATCTACCTGAGAACACAATAGATGATTTGTTGGAAGGGGAAGATTCAACTATCACCTAACAATATTTGACTGTTGTTTTTTAAAGTCTACCAAAAAATAATCCAAATGAACAGAATTGAATATTTTTGGGGGCAGACTCAGTTTAAGCATATACAAATGAATCCAGAAACTCAGAGATAAAGGAGATCTCAGTGGCCATTTCATCTTATTCACCCCATACCTGAATCCCATTTCTGATTATCTGACAAGGGAGTGTCCAGCCTTTGCTTAAAGACTATCAAAGAGAAGGAGCCTGTGACTTCTTAAAGTGGTCTATTCATCTTAGATTTTTAATTCGTAAAGAATTTCTCCTACCATTATCCTAAATTTGCTTTATTTTGCATTCTCACCCACTGCACATGGTGCTGTCCTCCAGAACCAAACAAATTATAAGCCCCTCTCCTCTTTCACATAACAGCTCTTTAAAGAAACCATCATGTCCCCCATGAATTTTCTCTTCTCCAAGCTACACAACCCCAGTTTTTTTCAAATGCTTTTTATATAATAGGATCTTGAGCACTTCACCATCTTGTTTGGCCTTCTCTGTTTATAATGTTATGAATGAGGGGCAAGGGAAATACTTTATTTTAAGATGTAAGGGAATACTTTAATAATAAATTAAAAATAAGTTTAATAATAAATTACTATTATCAATGAGATGGGATACTACTGTGCTTTAAAAAAATTGAGCTCAATAATCTTAGAAAAATACAGATACACCTGCAAGAAATAATAAAAAGTGAAATGAGCAGAACCAAGAGAACATTGTATATACTAATAGTGATATACTTTTAAGAAAAATTTTGAGCAAAAAAGTTGTTTTGGCTATTATAAATACCCAAATTAATTACAAAAGACATAGAAAGGAAGATGCTATCTGCAACCAGAGGAAAAAAACTAATATACAGAAATATTTATAGAATGACTTTATATATATGTGCATGTCTGTGTGTATATATGTGTACACACACATATTTCTGCCTAATGGTGGCCATCTCTATATATTATAGATATATATTTTTACATTCAATCATCTTTGTTATTGTACTATGAGTTATGGAAATGCTTATTTCATTACATAAATTGAAAATATTTTAACAACGCAAAAAAAAATATTACTGTCTTCTGAGAACTCAACACAATACCCCATCTGTGGTTTGAACTGGGAAGAGTAAAGAACAAACTCCCCTTCTTTGACATTACAAAGCCAATTATCTTTCTTTGGCTACCATATCACTCTGTTAGGGAATAGGATAATTGGGGGAGTGTAGAATGGTGTATAGATTAATAGCAATTGGATAAGCTATCTAGATCACTTTATTACCTCATATTGAGAATATAGTCTAAAGGGAAAGGGACCTGCATGTGCACGAATGTTTGTGGCAGCCCTCTTTGTAGTGGCGAGAAACTGTAATTGAGTGGATGCCCAACAGTTGGAGAATGGCTGAATAAATTGTGGTATATGAATATTATGGAATATTATTGTTCTGTAAGAAATGATCAACAGGATGATTTCAGAAAGGCCTGGAGAGACTTACATGAACTGATGCTGAGTGAAATGAGCAGGACCAGGAGATCATTATATACTTCAACAACAATACTATAGGATGACCAGTTCTGATGGACATGGCCATCCTCAGCAATGAGATCAAATATTTCAATGGGCAGAATAATTAACCACACGCGAAAAGAACTCGGTGATGATAAAACCCATTAATTGATTCCCAATCCCTATATTTTTTACCTGCATTTTTTGATTTCCTTCCGTAATTGTACAATATTTAAGTCTGATTCTTTTGCCAAAAAAACGGGTTTGTTATGTTATTAATTGTGTATCTAATTTTATTTTAATACATTTAACATTACTGGTCATCCTGCCATCTGGGGGAGGGGTGGGGGGTAAGAGGTGAAAAGTTGGAACAAGAGGTTTGGCAATTGTTAATGCTGTAAAGTTACCCATACATGTAACGTGTAAATAAAAGGCTATTAAATAAATAATAATAAAAAAAGAAACTACTGGTCAAGTAAATTTGAAGTTAAAAAAAAGAGAATATAGTCTACTACAAATTCACAGGCCTTTTTACAGTTGCTATATAGAAGCTCCTTGCCCAATTTTTATGCTTCTGAATTTGATTTTTGAGCCCAAATATAAAAATTTACATTTCTCATTATTTTACCTTTTTCATGTATTAAGGGTCAATCAGTAGAGTCTGGGCTGTAGCTTACTCCTGCCCATGAGAAGGGCTGGTGAGCCTGCTTCTGGAATGTATGATGAAGAGATCCTTCTTTCTCTTCAGAGCATGTGCAGATATGAAAAATCTTTCTTTTCTAGCTGCAGACAAGGGAAGAAATTCTGTGATCATCTGATTAGAGAGAATAATACAGAGTTTGGACTCATTCTTCTATTTAAATGAACAGGACTTAACTATTACTTTTCTCAAGATTCCAAGAATAACCCTGAGGGTGATAAGATTTCTTCCCAACTTTTTTTGGAGTAATTGGGGTTCAATTACTTGTCCAGTATCACACAGCTAGAAAGTGTCTGAGGACTCCTCTTGACTTCAAGACTGGTGCACTATCTATTTGACCCAAAGATTTCCAATGCTATCACTCACCAGCTCCCATTTATTGTGTTCTATCTGCCCAATATCATTTAACAACTTAATCTTACTTCATTGTTTAATAGCCAATTATACCCATTAGTGTTTACAAAGGAGTATTTACCAAAAAGTCATAGCAAGCACTAAAATAAAATAAAATTTCCTATCAGACCAGGAGGTGCACTGTCTCTTCTATATATTCAACTAATTTCCTTGGAGAATATATTAAAACTTAAAATAAAGTTATCCCTCCCACATTGAAAGGGCTATAGGAAATCGGCATAATTTTTTTCATCCTTTCTTTGTACTAGAGAAGTCTGATTTTTTTTCTTTTTCTTTCATACGGTATTTACAATATGTCACCAAAAGTTGAGTAAGTATTTTAATACTTATTAAAATCTATATATTATTTTACATTCTGATTTCAAACCACATCATCTTGGCTTTCATGTGTCACCTGAGGCCACAAAACTCCCCAAATTCCCAAACTTTTGAAACCCACATAGCCCTGAATGGGGAAAGTTGTGATGTGGAAGGGATCATTGTAGTTTAAAACATTCCTCCCTTACAAATCTGGGTTAGAGGAGGAAGTGTGGCGCTTCTTGTCCCAGGATGTCTTTTTATCCTTCCAAAGAGTCCCCACCAAGTTCACTTTTAGATGTGGCATATTAGATGGATGGGGTTTATCCTGATTTAGGTTTTGATTTTGGGATGGGATAAGTATTCCTCCAGCCTCACCAGCTGGAATAATTTTGTTCTCTTCAAATCTTTGAATCCCAAAGCTATAACCTTCCAAATCGTCCAATATTCATTCTCCTGAGATCAGGAAAGAATGAATATAAAAAGATAAAAGAGATAGAAGCAGTATACAGTCACTGCTACTGTGTGGTACTTGGATAGAGAAAATACAATACAATAAGCTGCTGCTGCTACCTGTTTCCCTACCTGGAGGTCCCTAGCCTTTGGGGAGAGAGAGAGAGAGAGAGAGAGAGAGAGAGAGAGAGAGAGAGATTGAGACAGAGACAGAGAAACAGAGACAGAGACAGAGAAACAGAGACAGAGATGAGACAGAGACAGAGGCAGAGAAAAATTGAGACAGAGACAGAGAGACAGAGACAAAGACAGAGATGAGACAGAAACAGAGATAGAGAGAGACAGAGAAGAGACACTGAGACAGAGAGAGAGAGAGAGAGAGAGAGAAGGGGAAAAAGGAAGGTTGCTTTTGGCAAGGCAAATTTATTTCCAGGTCAGCAAACTTTCAGTCACCATATAGGAAACAAGTCAAAGAATAACTGCACAAGATCTGATATAAGGAGAAGAGAGCATCCATTTTGGACAACCAGGAGTAAGCCATCAAATCTCTAAATGAGTTGGTAACAGGAAGAAGGAAAGGGTATGGAAAGAAGGAAGAAAGGATGAAAGGAAGAGAAGGAAGGATGGGGAGAAAGGCATAAAGGAGGAAGAAAAGAAGGAAGGAAAGAAAAAAAAGTTTAATCATTAACAACTATGGGCCAGGCACTGTGCTTTACAGATATTGATTTATTTAATTCTAGGAGGGAGTTGCTTTTTTATCCTCATTTTTTAATTGAAGAGACTGAGATAAACAGAGGTTAAGTCACTTGCCCAGCATCACTCAGCTCTAGTAAGTGTCAGAGGCTGGTTTTGAAAGCAAGTCTTCTTGACTGGAAGTCTGTCAGTCTATCCACTGTGCTACCTAGCTGCTTGACAGAGCACATCAGGCATTCTTTAAGTATTGTGCCCTTATTGGCCAGCTGGTCCATTCCATTAGATTCAGCCTACTGTCCCAGACTGTCAGTATCTTTCTGGATTCTGCCACTTCTTGTGTGATTTCTCCCTCCTACCTTTGTGTGCCAGCACAACCAACTACAATTGGGCATTGAGACATTCACCCAACTGTGCTCCTGATATCTGAGAGCTGGGCTCAGCACTGGGAAGTCTGTGATGGGCCAACAAGGCAGGGCCACTAGCATGGTTGCACCAGTATGGAGAGCAGAAAGAGGGTCAAGACAAGTATGTGTGATGGAACTGTGCGGCGTGTCACTGGCTGCTAACCCTCATTCTATTACACTGAGAAAAGCACTAACAGTGGGTGAGAAAAGTGCAGGTCAATGATTTCTTTCTCTCCTTTTCAGGGATAACTTTTATAAACCTTAGCATAATTTACTTTATGATCTTTCCATAAGTTTAAATGATGCCATTAAAAAGAAAGCCTTTCCAAATTAAATGTATCACATCGTTTATTGGAAATAGAAAAAATATTCTAAAAGAAATTGGAATTAATGCCATAGCTAAGGGAAAATTGAGGTCAAAAAGAAGAATCAATAAATATAAAAATAATAAGGGATAAAAGCAAAGATAGAGAAATGTTACTGGTAAAACAGCACATAATTAAGAGCCATAATCCAAATATTTCTCTATGGTAACACAGATGGCTAAATTTCAGGGGCAGGATTTGAACTCATGTATTCCAGGCTTCAAGTCCATTACTCTGTATTCTGCTATGATGCCTCATTTTTAGTTAGCAAATTGAAGTTTTCAATTAAATTCGAAATTGAACTCTAAAATCGTTTTTATTTTTAAAAGATAGGAATTATAAATTCATTTTGTAGAGAATTTCCTTGGAAGCTCCTTTAACAAATGAAAATCAGCTTTTGTATGTTAGTCTTAGAGAATCATCTGAGAGTGAGGGCAGGGAGTTATTCAAAACTTGAATGACTTGCTAAGATCACAAGACACCTTGTTAAAGGCAGCATCTGATTCCAATCTTTTCCTATTGCCAAGGTCAGCTCTCTACAACTCTATGTTGTTTTGCTGACGTGTTGTGAAGGAGAAAATTTTTGTATCTTTTGTAAATCTTACAAGAAATACACATCTAGAAGAGCATTCAGTTGATTGAAACACATAAGATTCTTTTGCAATCTATTTAATAACTCCTTTTCCATGTTCCAATTCATCCCCTTACTATTTGTAGAAGTATCCTTTATACAGCTGGCACTAAATTCATGCTGGTTAACTAATCAAGATAAGATATGGTCAACCTTAGTGGAACAATTAATTTCATGGATTTATTGAAAGAGTATAAACAATTGTTTGACATGGATGGTACAGAATACATATATAACTCAAGCATCTCTAAAAGATGGCAAACTACTTGGATGAAAAGATAAGCACATACGTTTCATCCACCTGACTGCAAATACTGTGATCTCTGAGCACATTAAAGTATAAAAGTATAGGTTTTTTTCATTTTATCCAGTATGCATATGCATATGATGAACCATTAAAAATAAAAACTATTCTTAATAATAATAATAATTGAAATGTATTTAGTGCCTTAAAGTTTGCGGGGAATTTTATATATTTTCTCTCATTTGAGCCTCATAGCAACCCTATGAAGTAAATATGGTCCACATTATCTTATAAGTAAATAATCTGAGATTCAGCAAAGTTAAGTTACTTGCCTGTGGTCACACAGCTAATTAAGTTTCAGAGGCAAGATTTGAACTCAGATCTTTCAGACTCCAAGTCCAATACTCTCTACTATGCCATGCTGCCTCTTTTTCTTTTCTTAGTAAGTTTAAGTTAAATAAAATATTTGGTCACATCTAAATCTAACATGAACAAAATATAAGACAAGTAAATTTATTTCTAGAAATAAATTTTTATTTTGTACATACTTATTCTTAGTATTGCATAGAGAACTTTTCTAAACACAGCCCAGGGCAGTGAGCAGTGTTGAAAAAATATGGAAGTTGATGAAAATCCTCAATGGTTGACTCCAAAGTCAACTTGTGAGAGTCAGCAAATGGCTAGATGTTTATGAACAGCTGGATATTTGCTCTTGTGTAGACAAAATATCTAGATGTTTAGCTTTTTAAAAATTATTAATCCCAGTGTTTTGCTGTTTTCAATGTACCCTATTAATATATAATAAATGCAAAGTTATTTGTAAGTTTCCATGTTACAATTTATTTTAATGCTTCAATTAAGTTGTGATTAATAAAGATAATTGTAATGAAATTCTCTAATAGAATAGCTATGTAGCTTGTGTCTTTTAGAGACAATAATTGCTTGATGTTTACACAATGTAAGCAATCTTATTTATTTAGAAAAAATAGTTTCTACTTCCATATGCCAGAGCAGAATCTTAAGCAAGTAGAAATTTGATCCATGGAAATCCTTTTTTTTTTTTTCCATTATAGCAATAAGACTAGTATTATTTCTTCCATCAAAGTTTACAGAAAATTTAGAAAGAAATCACTTTCTAATCTGCTAAGGAAATTTAAACATTTATATTTGTATTTTCCTAGGAATCCATTATGTGTCTCCTTGTTTTTTATTTGGTATAAAAATGAAATCTTTAAAATGATATTGCATAAGAATTCAATAATTCAATTCAATAAATACTTATTAAAGACCTACTATGTGGACTATCAGCACAATATAAAGATTTTTAAAAAAGAAACAGTTTTTATTTACAAGGGCTTGACATGATACTGGAGATATACATGTTCACAAATAATTCAAAGAGTATTAACAATATAACTAAGTACAACGGATGATTACAAGTAGGAGAAAGGTTTCACGGAGTGGGTAGCAGCTGTAACTTAAGGTTTTTATGAGGTAGCAATGGGGAGAGAGCATTCCAGATATAAGAAAATGCTTGGACAATAGTCAGAGATGGAGTTTTATGTATAGGGAGTAGCTAGCAGTCCAGTTTGATTAAAATGGAGAGTGCATGAAGAAGAATAGCAAGAAATAAGACTGGAAAGTTAAGTGGGGGTAAAATTCCTGAGGGCTTTAAGTGTCAAGGGGAGTTGGGATTTTATCTTCAAGATAATCAGAAATCAATAAAGATTTCAATGCATGGGAGTTGGAATAAACATGGTCAGATCTGTTTTAATAATGTCAACTTGACAACTATATAACTAGTCAAAAGATAGGATCAGGCAGTTTCAAATGAAGAAATTCAAGGTTTTGAATAGTATATTTTTTTAAAAGTTCCAACTCCCTAATAATTAGAGAAATACAAATTAAAACAACTCTTAGATTATTTTATACCTCTCATCCCTCTCAGAGAATTGTCAAAAATGAAAAAGAAAAGTAAAATGATAATGATATATGTAGATTGTGGGAAAACAGGCACACTGATGTATTATTGGTGAAGTTGGTGTTGGTGGAATTCATCCAAATGGCTCTGGAAAGCAATTTGGAAGCATAACCCCAAAGTTAGCAAATTGTACCTACCCTTTAATTTTTGATGTATTAGGTCTATATCCCAAAGAGATCAAAGAAGAAGGAAAAGGATGATCCATATGCACATAAATATTTTATAGCAGCTCTTTTTGTAGTAACCCCAAACTGGAAACTAAGGAGGTTCCCAATTATAGGGGAAGGGATAAATAAATTATGGCACATGAATATAATTGAATCCATAAGAAATGATGAAATGAACAATTTTAGGAGAAACTGAGAAAACTTCTATAATCTTTTAAAATTTTTATTTTTATTAAATTTTTTATTTTCAAAATAGATACATAGATCATTTTCAACATTCACCTTTGCAAAATCTTGTGTTCCAAATTTTCTCTTCCTTCCCCTCATCCCTTCTTTTATGCAGCAAGTAATCTAATATATATTAAACATGTGTGATTTTTCTATACATATTTCCACAATTATCATGCTACACATGCAGATCAAAAGGGAAAAAATGAGAAAGAAAACAAAATGCAAGTAAACAACAACAAAAAGAGTGAAAATACTAGTTTGTGATCCACACACAATTCCCACAGTCTTCTCTCTGGGTGAAAATGGCTCTCTTCATCATAAGACCACTGGAACTGGCCTGAATCATCTGATTGTTGAAGAGTCACATCCATCAGAACTGATCATTGTATATTTTTGCTTTTGCCATGTATAATGATCTCCTGGTTCTGCTCACTTTTTAGCATCAGTTCCTGTAAGTCTCTCCAGGCCTCTCTAAAATCATCCTGCTGATCATTTCTTATAGAACAATAATATTCATATGTCATAACTTATTCAGTCATTCTCCAAATGATAGTTATTCACTCAGTTTCCAGTTTCTTTTCGCTACAAAAAGGGCTGCCACAAGCATTTTTGCTCATGTGGAACCTCTATAATCTGATGCAGAGTGAAGTAGGCAGAACTAGAAGAACAATTTATACAATGACAACAATATCATGAAGTCAAACAATTTTGAAAGACTTGGGAACTCCAATTAGTGTAATCAACAATCACAATTCCAGACGATTGATGATGAAACAAGCTACCCACTTCCTAATAGAGGTGAAATACTGGAAGTGTAAAATGAAATTTTGATGGGGTATGGAGAAGATAGTCAATGTGCTAATTTGTTTTGTTTGACTAAATATATATATATATATATATATATATATATATATATATATATATACAGGAGTTATGCTTTTTTTCCTGTCTCAGTTAGGGAAGGGAAGACAGGAGGGAAAGTAGGTAAATTTTTATTGACTGAAAGAATTATTTTTAAAAAGAGAAAATTTGATTGGAAAGGAGAAAATTGAGGCAATGAAGACAATTAATTTGGAGCTCAGTTGTCATTTAGCTCCTTACTGGATGCTATTTGTACTTTCTGTTGACAATTTTCTTTCCTTTTCCTCATTCAGGTTAATTACAGAATTCCCCCCCCCCCTTTTTTTTGCACATTATCTGAAGTGGTGCCCTACAGACATAATGTTATGACAATGGGCTTTCACTTTGGGTTGACTACATGCAAAGAGGCTTTATTTGGACAGCAATCATAAGAGATTGGCTTTTCTATATACAGCACAGATTCTCTAGCCTGTTTGCCAGAGATCAAGTTTTTTCAAGAATTACATGTTGGAAAATAGCTCAGATTGCCCTGTTAACATTTTTCCTTTGAATCATTGCTCATCTATTATACTACTGTATTTTTGCAACTAAGGATGCTGTACTTCCTATGAATGCTATCTCACTTTAAAGCAAAGGCTAACTGGAGTTTATACATGCACACACTATATGTACATATCGCCTAATAGAGGAGTGTGTTTTTTAATACTCCCAGTTCAAACATTATATATTGTATTATGTAGAGGAAAGGACATGTGATTCTACTTCTTCAACTCAATTGATGTCACACAAGAGGATGTTTTACTGTGTTTTTTTAAAGGTGTTACACCCTGTGATCCCCCACATTCTGAGTTAAGAAAAGACAGCAAATAAGTTAATTTCTACCCTTGAGACAAATCTGACAAATTTGAAACTGGGAGGAAACTGCCTGTGGAGAAGGTGAAGGGGGAGAAGCAAATTTCCTTCTTATCCTCTCCTCAAATTGGCCAAGAAGTTTTGAAAGGAAGCAAATTACACAATGTAATCCAGATACTGGATCTGATGAGGAACTGAGATGCATGTTCTAGACAAAACATGGATATAAAGAGTAATTCAGGTGAGAATGTGATTTCAAGGACCATGACCCCTGCCAACTTATAAGAGCAATGGAATACAGAGAGGACCAGATTCTGGAAGCCTGATAGCACCTGAGAAAACCACATGAGTATCTTACAGGAAGACAATGGTCCACATCCTGTAGTACAGGATTGGCGATTACTCTTTGCCACGTGGGCATCCTCCATGTGCCTCTCCACCACTGTACTCTAAGCTTGAGCTTACTCTTCCTATGGATTCTATCTGTATTTATGGGAAAGTAGGTTCACGGAGAAGGATGTTTTATTTTTACAACTGCTGTTGCTATGTCTCCTTTTCCAGGAGCTAATTGCTTTTACTGGCTGATTGTTAATGAAAATCACACTTGTGGAGGGAGAGAGTCAAAAGTAAGAGTAGCAACTCATAGGACATCTTGAAAAGGAAAAAGAGAAGCTGCCTTTCGAGGAGCCAATCACAAAATGTGAATAAATGTAGCCCAGGAGGATACTACATTAAAAAAAAAACTGGGTGGGTTTCTTTTTATCTACTCAAAACATTTTAGTTACTTCTCTATTTCAGACTAGTAAGTTTTAAGAAGTAAATCAAGGCGGAAGGGAAGAGAACTTATATAGTGTTTCTTAGGTGCCAAACACTTAACAAATATTATCTTACCACAACCCTATGAGGTAGGTGCTATTATAATCTTTATTATAAAATTGAGGAAACTAAGGCTGAGAATTATGTGACTTGCCCAAGATTACTCACTAGTAACTGCAGACAGATTTTAGCTCAAGGCTTCCTGACTCCAGATTCATTATATCACATCTCAAAATCTGACTCAAGGAAGAGAGATCACAATTTTCATGTACTTTGTTACATTTTTGCCTTGCATGGGCTAAGCCTTACGAATGTTCCCCAGTTGGCCAGGGAAAGCTACGAGAAGCTAATACTAGATGATTTAGCTTTTATAATCTCCAATGGGAAGACTGCACTAGGCCAATGGCCCTTGGCCAGAAGTGAAGCTGCCCATACATACTGGCAGTGAACTACAGATTGACAGTTCCAGTTCTAAAGTCTGCCATTTGGGAAGGAAGTTTTAATAGTGTCAAAACCCACAAAGTGCTGATGGCTTTTACAAAAGCAATTCTCCAATAAATGTACTTTAGTCCATCTTTGCCCTCTGCTTACTATGATCTTCAGTATGTATTCAATTTTGTCTGTGTCCCCTCATTTACCTGTTGGAAAGCCAGGAGGAAATGTCTTTACTATTACATCAGCTTTGATTTGGGGTAGGAGCCACAGCCACTTACTGCAATCAAAGTATCCTGTATCACTAGAGTGGAGGGGAAGAAGCTTTGACTCAGAATCCTGAAATTTAGAAGAGGCTGATATGACTTCAAGTCCTTCAGCTGTGTGGTAAAATTAGGCCCCACACCTCATTAGCGAGATGAATTATTTAAAATAGGAATCCCCCTCTCCCAATGCAATTTTTTATTTCCTTATAATGGCTATACCTCAGATGAGATGCTCTCTGGCTCAGTAGCCTTAACCGCTCTCTTCCCCATAGTAGCATTGTTGAGGGCACATTTCATGCTGCTCACCTTTTCCTAAGTACAAAAAAATTACCGGGTACTTGTAGGAAGCTTCTCTGTTATTGAGGTTGTATTTTTAGACATTTGGTTACATAAGGTATGACTAGAAAAATAATAATTCAGATCTGAAAAGTGCTGAGATCCCAAAGGTATCAGAGTTATTAGTGCCTTGTTTTATAGATAAGGAAACTGAGGATCAAGGAAGGATAACCACAGAGCTAGCAAATGTTTGAAGCATGATATGAGCTCAGGTATCCTGACTTCCCATCCATTGTTACATCTACTACATTAGAAATTACACATTCAGATGAATGTTCTATAAAGCAGTCAGTCACCTTAGAGGGCGATATACTTATTCCACTGATTTTGCTATTGCTCAACATTTCTTTGATGCTCCTGTTTGGGAATCTCTTTTTGGAGAAGATACAATAATGTCTCCCTACTTTATAGTCAGACCCTTAAAAAAAAACTAACTATATTTTCATCTGAATTGCCTTTGATTGACTTTAGACTGTTTTCCAAAAGTCAATTCACCCTCAAAGGATAGCAATTTACCACATATTAAGGATCTCAAAAGTATGTGCCTGGGTTTCGAATGCCATTGCCAAAGTTGCCAACATACTTGGATTTGTGACTGCCTCATCAGGACACTTGCATAGTTTCTGAAAGAATCTCTTTTGAAATCCAGAGGACTGATTGGGATGTGTGTGTTTTGGGAGTGTCTGATAAAGAAATACTTTGAGTGGGGAGAAGAACAACACGGCAAGCTGAAAGTATGTTGGAATCAGAGTCAAAGGCCTGTATGACTTTGGGCAAGTTATTGATTATCTATAGCCTTCAGTTTCTTCATCTTGTAATGAGGTGGTTAAATTAAGTGACCTCTAAATCAGTGACTACTATGATCCCTATGGTAGCAAGGCTCGAGAAATAATTTCCAAGGGTAGGGACAGGGTTTTTAAATGAGAAAACCACATGTTAAGCTAATATAGAGGATCACCAGGACCTCATATTTCTTCCTCTTTCCATTTATTTTTCATTTATTGTCATCTCCCAACTTCAATTTTGACAGAAAGTAGTGACTATCTAGTTCTGGGTTGTAGCTGGTTCATACCCAGGCACCTTTTCAATGCCCTCTGGCTGGTATTAATTTTTAATACTTTGGAGATATTTCATAGCTATAAAACAGTTTTTGAACATGAAAAATCAATACAAATATAGGGCAATGGAGACAAGCACAGCAGGTAGGAACAGGCTGTAACATACAACCAATGAGGAACTTTGATGCAAAACAGGAGAAAAGGACATCATTAAGGAACTATATACTAGAGAATGAGCATCTAGGTGTCACAGTGGATAGAGGTCCTACCTGGAGAGAGGAAGACCTGAGTTCAAATGCAGTCTTAGAGATGCTGTGTAACTCTGAGCAAATCATTTCACCCTATTTACCTCAGTTTCCTCATCTGTAAAATGAGCTGAAGAAGGAAATGGCAAACCACTCCAGTATCTTTGCCAAGAAAACCTCAAAAGGAGTGATGAAGAGTTGGACATGATGGAAGCAATTGCAAAGCAAAATGCTATATAAATGAGATGGATTGATCACGTGGGGATGATAGGTAGACAACCAAATTGTTCTAATGGTATCCTAACCATGCCTGTCAAGAATGCCAACATGTTGGGGGTGCCCTCCAGGGGAAAATTTTGGGAGAAGACACGTACCAAAGCTCTTATCCACAAAGAATGGGCAGGCTTAGGTGGATTGCAATCTGTACGATGGGAGGAAACTTGTAAATCAGTGAGAAAACAGATCAAACAATCAATAAATATTTATTAAGTACTACTATATGTCAGAAACTATCAAGAATTGATCTATTTGAGTGTTTGAATGTGAAAAGCTAATATTCAAAAAGTGCTTTGAAGTTTTACAAAATGTCTTGTGTCCATGATTTCATTGGAGTCTTAATTAAGTTCAGGAGGGAGGTGCCACAGACATTATTACTCTCATTTTATGGTTGAGGAAGCTGCATCAATGAGAGGTGATGTGATCTGATCATTGTTTGTAAATACTGGAGGCAGAATTTGAATCCAGATCTCTCTGACTCCTAACACTTGTTTACTTTGCCATGTTGCTTCTCAGTCAGATATGGACAGAAAGTTTGAGTAGAGCTTAAAGAGCCCATTACCCAGATGCAAATGTCTGTCCCCTCATGCCTCCTTGTGTCTTTTTAATGCCCCAGAGCTTAACATAAGGCCTGGTCTGAAGTAATTACTTAATAATTTGCTGGTTGATTGCCTAATCCTAGTAAGTAGCATTTATTGGTGTTTTATACACTATCTCATTTGATCCCTCCGAGAATCAGAAATCTATGATTATTTACTTTTTACAGATGAGGAAACTGAGGGTGAAAGAAGTTAAATGATTTGAAGGCTACACAGCGAACTTGTGCTTAATGCTGGCTCCCAGATTATCCCTCTCTCTACTGTACTTCCCAGCTGCCTGATAAGACATTGCTTCTAGTCCTGGGCATTTAGTCACACTTTGTCATACATATCTCATATTAGTGATTGAAGAACTTTCCTTTCCAGCTTTGTCTCATCACCAAATTAATGTTAACAATAAATTATTATGCTTTCATATCCTCCTCAATCTCGCCAGCCTTGGAAGGGAGATGAAATGGGAATCATTCCCTCCATTTTACAGATAAACAAGCCAGGAACCTTGGTCACTTAGACTACTTGCCTAAGGCCACATGATTGGGGAAGCTCCCAGTGGAGGCAAGACTTGAACCCAATTCTCTTGATTCTTAGAACAGGGATCCTTCCTCTAGACCATCCTGTTTCCCTGAATATTACAAGAACCACAAATTGCATGGAAATAATTATATTACAGATAAATGAAACATCTCAGACACAAGGTTAATTTCAGAGAGAAGAATTAAAGAACTCTAGAAGAGAGGGCATTTTAAGATATATTTTGGCTTATTTAATAATAAGCATGGGAATACAATTTGAGAATTGCAACATAACCAAAGAGCCTACCTCTCTTAAAGCTTTTACTTCCTATTTAGTATTCAAGAGGTAACGACTGATGATAAGATCTAGGCCATTCTCTTCAAAGAATCTACTGGTATAAGAAAAAACTGGTCTTTGTCCCAGAGCAGAATATTTGACTATGTGTTTGTGCTGTGTTTTCTCTGCTCATGTGACATTTCTTCCACCAGAAAAGACCAAATGGTTCACACAATTGACAACTAACAAACAAACATTACACAGTAATGTGTAATTACTCTTACACATTAAGAAGCATGTGATCATTTGGCCTGCATGGAGTTCCACAAGGGAAATACTATGCCAGCCACACTTAATTCTTTTGGATCACGTAAGCTTGTAGCTTCCTTGGGGATGGCAATGTAAATGACTCAGGCCATTATCACCCCTTCTCCAGGATTCTAACTTCTGAATTAGTGTCCCCAAACTCTTTTGCCTTTTGCTGTTCTATGTCCTAATACCAGCATCCAGAAGCAGGTTATTTTCTGTTACCTGGAGGAAATGCCCAGTTGGATGGTGCCAATCTGACTCTTACATAGTTGCCAGAATCTTAATCTTTATCCTACCATTTCTCTCTGGACCTCCCACTCTTTTCAAGGTACTTCTATAGCTCTTTGCTAATGAGACAGGTTCTTTCTTTCTTTTTTTAAACTAAATGTTTTGGCAACATTTTATTTATTTTTTAAATCTTTCTGACTCACACTCCTTTCCTCTGGCTGAGCCGGGAAAACAGATATGCTTTTGGCATTGCCCAATTTTGTCCAAGTTTCTAATTGTAGCTTTATCCACTTCTTACCCTTTTTTGAATTCTTCTTTGAAACTGAAGTTAGTTGAGAATATTTTTGGTTTCCTTGAGGAAGATAGCCAATCAGTATATTACACAAATCTCTTAGGTAAATTAATTAGTAGGCTTTGTTCACTCCTATCTAAAACAGACTGCTTCTGTTCCAGTGTCAGACTCTTACAGGATGGTAGCCATGTCCCAGAACCTCATTAAAGCTAGATCTATATAACCACAGAAATAATATTAATGTTAATGAAAGTCACTAAAAAGGGAATAAACTGTACCCTCTTTCTTGACTGGCCTAAATTGGTTGAACATATTTAATGATCTTATCATTCATAATTTTTTCATAAACAACACTAAAAAATTAATTTGGGCTAGGCTCAGAAAGTGATTCAGAGCCCTCTGTGAATATCTTCTAGAAAACTCAGGATTTTGATGGAAAAATTGAGATGACTGTGGCCAAAACAAATACCTCCTTGGTATGGCTCATGCTTTTAACTTCAACAATTTCAATTCCCTTTATTTTGTTGTTTTACATTGAAAATCTTTCATTTTTGTCCTAGAAGTATGAAAATCGGATGACATGTCTGCCATTATTTGTTTACTTTTTGCCTGTAGCATATAAAGATTTAATAAACCATAAAGTGCTGTATGACTGTTAATAGTAATCATAATGAAAACCATAGTCTACTATTAATTAAGAGCATGGTTACCTTGAAAGGCAATGGAGAGGTATACGACAGTCTTACTGATTTTTCTTTCTTTTTCAAATTTATTTTATTTCTATTTAAAGCAGAACAAATTACTTTGGCAAAAACTTTTTTTAAGATTTCAAAATGTGCTGGTCTATCCTTTGGAGTGTTTTTGTTTTGTTTTTTAAAGAATACTGTCCAGGTTAAAAATAACAATAAGAAATTCTCGTCTCAAGTCATTTGAACACTGTTGAGATTATTTGATTATTCATTTGCCTGGACATATCAAAATAACAGATTTTTCTTTTATTGGGGAATGAAGGTGGATAGTATGGACCTATGATTTCATTGCCAATAGTTGGACATTCCTTCTGATGAAGAGGTTTTGTAACTTAACTTTGAGTCTAAGAGAGTTGTCTTCAGGATTAAGAGGTTGTTATTAAGAGTCACATAATTACAAAATGTAAAGTCACGTCTTCCTGACACCAAGATTGAGTCCACTATTCACCACAATATAATTGCCCTTATGTATTTAGCTCATGTAAATTCTGGGGTCTTTATCCTGATTTATTCTTTTTTAGATGTATATTCTTTATGATACTTTATTAGCACTTTTGGTCAGATTAAAAATGAGAATGCCAAATTAAAGATCAATAAGCAATTAACTATAGATTATAGGATCTCTTTATTCTAACTCCCATTCTTCCCGCAGAAGGTCCAGAGAAACATTACATTTTCCCTTTAAGGCTCTGTATACCCCCTGAAGAGTTATAGCATTTTTCTAATTAGTGCCTCTAGTATTATTACTCAATTAACATCAAGTAGCTTTTACAGGAGTATATTTGCTGAAAAGATAAAGCAAAGACAGAGCATCTCCCCATCAGTAGGGGCTATGTTCTCCCCTAACCACCTTTGCCCCAGATGACAAAGCATTTATCCCATTAAAGGTATTTTAAAATGTAGCACAACCAATCAGTTTCTTGCTTGTGGAAACCAATCTTGATGTTGATCTACAGGTAGAGGATCTGCTAGAAACCTCATCTCTTGTTTGGCTTGGTTGCCTCCAAATTCTGACAAATTCCAGGTCCTACTTGCCTGGTGCTTTCCTAACCTTCTGAAACTCACAAGGTAGTAGCCTGATCCATTTTGGGTCCAATACTCCTTCACCTAAGCCTGGAAAGAATAAAAATTCCAAGGACTGAAACAAAACAGGGGCTTGTGATCATGGATTCATGTCACCCAAGGTGGAAAGAGTAGCTCTTTTTCCACCAGAAGGCTGAGAGCAGTCCTTGCATCTTCATGTTTATATAATCAGGCAGGAAAGAGAATAAGGTCATATCACTGAAGTCTCATGTAAACAAGCTCAAAAAAAATCAAAAAACTTTTCTTGTCTTAAGTGGACTGGAAACAGGTAGTTTTCCAGTCATTTTCCATATCCCAAATTTCCCCCTCCTCACTCCTTCTCTCCAAGAGGGCAGGGATTTCATCAGGTCAAGCATACTGTGCATATTGATAGGAAATGGGTTTTCATTGGTCAGCCCTATTACGGTTATAAGAAATCTTATAATCAATACTACCCTCTCTCAGAGCATAGTCGGAACATCCGAGTCAAGAGAAGACATTCCCAGCATTTCATCTCTGGAGGTGCCTTTTCTATAAAATGGGAGCTCATTATAGGAAAAATACGTTTTCTGGATCTTTCCACTAGATTCTACTTTTCACCCTGTTCATAGAAATGGAGGTAGGGTTGCCATCTGAGCAGATGGCATACATGAAGTAAGAAACAGTACAAAGGGCTTGGAATCAGAAAACCTGGATTATAAAATATATAAGGGAGAGACTGCCTCTTTGTGATATATACATAAAATTATATATGTACTACATGTTGTTGTGAAGACCAAATGAGATAATTTATTTAAAAAGGCTTTTTTTTTTTAAAAAAAAAAAAACTGATTTTCTAAAAGTGTTTTGAAAACTATCACATAAATGTTATTTATTATTATGAGGTGGCTTAGAAAATATGACTTGAGGGATCATGGAAAGGTTTTGGACAACTCAAAAGAAAGAGCACTGACTCTTGAATATTCGGGTTCAAATCCTGCCTGACACTGACCATAGCAAGTCATTTAAACTTTTTGAGTTTCAGCTTCCCTAACTGTAAATGAGAGGGGTTGGACAACATAGTCTCTCCTACTTTGCCTCATTTTGAAAAGTATCTTCAGGACTTTTCCAGAAACTCTAAGCTCCAACTTCCTGAAGGAGTTAATCCGGTCAGTTTTGGAAATCTGCTCTGGAGTTTGACTTATCTTGATTGGTGAATGAGCATCAATTCATATATATACATATCTACCCTAGACATCTCCAGGTGTTCTTTCTTCCTTTCTGGAGATACATCTTGCCTTCTTTGTAGATTTTGCTCCCTAAAAGTGTGACATTTGACTCTTTGTAGTTCAACTCATAATCTTTTAACCCCAAATGAAAACTTCTTTCTGCAGTTATTCCTTACCTATGTGGTTCTCCCTTCTCTCCCACCCCCACCCCAACTCTATTAAAATGGAAGCTCCTTATGGGCAGAAATAGTCTCACTTTTATATTTGTATTCCTTGTAGTGCTTGGTGTACATTAAGAGTTTAATAAATGTTTTTTCAACCATTTGTTCATATGTCTACATGATATCAGTAAAAGCAGGAAGAGAACCCAGTAAGAGAAGTGATATCTGGGTATCAGTCTCTGAGTGGCCTCCAAGGCAACTTATTTAATCTTTTCTGAATCTCAATTTCCTCAAATATTAAATGAAGAAGCACTTTAAGGTCTTTTCCAGTTCTAATATTTAACAATTCATTCCATTATGTAGGCATTGCCATTCCCTATTATCTCCCTTTAAAATGCAAATTATCCAAGGAGTGGGCTTTTATTTATTTATTGAGAATATGTTTATCAGGTATTCTCTCTGTGCAAAGGCCTCAGATAGTATGAGTGCACTGAGTGTTTGGGGTGAGAACATAAGGTAAAGAATGGCAAATCCAGTAGGAAAAGTGGGTGAGCTACCAAGGACAAATTTTACCTGCCATAATTTAACTTAGGACTTCTTAATAGCAGCAATAAAGGTTGAAAAGTGACACCCTTGATAAAGCATCCTGCTGCTTCTTAGAGAGAAGTTTCAATCTTTTTACAATCCTTTAACACCTTTTTGGTATTTTGATATTTTCACAGACTCACAATTTTCTGACAGGAAAGTAAAATATTATTCATGAGCATTTGCCATTTATTTATACTTTTAAAAACAACTGATCAGTGTAAAAAACACTTCTGTATTTTGGTTATTTTATTCTCTTTCTTTGATTTGATTTTTGTAGTACGGTACTTTTCTTCTTTAGTGGTAGCTCTCCCAACAAACTGACCCTTGGGTTAGTGTCATTTTTGTTAATTCCACTGACTTCTACTCTTTCCTTTAGATATAGTCATCAGGACATGTGGGCACAGGAAAATTTCAGATTCTAAATCTCAGAATGTGTAATATAGATCTGTGAATTCAATATTCACTTTACAGAACACCTGCCTGAAAGAAGCCATCTCAGATTGCTATTTTCATTGTTATTGATCTTTAAACATCCCAAACTTAAGTGATTATGTTTTCACTGACAAAAATGTCAACACTACTTTGGGGATTCTTTGGTTTCCTTTAGAATCTGTTCCCAGTCTTGGAATACCAAATACTCTGTGTTCCTGATTAAGTAAGAGAGGTTTGCTTTATTTACCTTCTCATATAAACAAGCTTCTCTCCAGCCTTCCTGAACAATGTCTATTGTAACTCCAATCTGCCATTCTTGAATTCTAAATATAAGCCAAAGCACTTATAAGAGATTGAGATCAGAAATTTGCTTTACATCTGAAATCTCATTTTGAATTCAGATATACAATTACTCACAAAGTCAGAGATTTAATTACAATGCCTTGGGATAGTATTAAAACAATAGTTTTAATTATTTTTTTTCAGATTACAAAAGTTACCTGTTGTCTATATGGAAATGCAATGTGATTATAAAGCTTTTTCTTAAACTTGCTGCATGCTGACTTTAGAAAGAAAGTCTGGATGAAACTATCTCTTTTACCCTCATTATATTTAATATAATTCTACAGATATCTTATCCATACCCTTATAACCTGTTTAAAAAATTGGAAAAGAATCCAAGAAGAAGTACTCAGGGGAGGCTGGGGGGTGTGGCACCACAGTGGTTTGGAAATATTCTGGGGTTTAAGACAGCAACACCTATAATTATGGAGGCGTCATCACCTCCATAAAAAAGAAAACAACAAAAAAAATAACGCTTTTACTAACCAGATGTAGTCATAGCATATGTACGCCCTTCCCCAAACCTGTCTGGCATTTGTTTCTGGCCTAGTGGGGAATATCTGCCATCTCTCACTCCCAGAACTCATAAAACAATACAAAGGTAAACAATTGGAGTACAATTAGCAGTCTCATTGGAGTAGCAGGAGGGAGAAGTCACCCTGCGATTAATGTCAAAGGAATTAATCATGGTTTACAGAGATGATTTAGTGGCTTGAATTTGTAAGTGGTTTAAAAAACAAGAAACGAACTAAGTTTGACTAAGACTAGTTTTGAAAGGTGTGGGGATTATATCTTGGTGAATCAAGTTAACTTCATGTTTTAAACACTACAAAATATGTCGCTCATTATATGTGAAGGACTTCTGCATGACAATATGATATGCTCCTGTTTAACAGAAGCTTGGTATTCTTTAACTGGTTATTTACCCTAATAGTGGTGAGTTACCCATTCACACTCTAACCTCAGTTCTCTTAGCACAAGCAGCATCCATTGTGTGCTAGCAAGGAATATGGGTGTACGGCAGATTCCCTGACACTAACTTAACCCACAAAGGGGTTGGGTAAAACTCTGGTCAAATCATAGATCATGATTCAAATGTCTATTTTAAAATGTTTGTCTTTGAACTTCTCCCCAGAATATTCAGATATACATATATGCACACAAAGATATATATACAGTCATCCTACTAGTCTGGAGGGGAAATGTAATCTTTTCAGGAGGAAGAGAATTTGTTTAGTTACATAATAACAGCATAATGTGTTCTAATATATTTTAGAATTTCTTTACACATACGACCGTCTTAGTAATTATTTGTTTGCCATTCTTTTGATTGTTACTGTGAGGAAATGGACAGTGGGAAGGGGATGAGTTCTTTTGCATTAATATAATGTCAGAAGCATCTGTTTTTTAAGTGAATATCTATTTAATTTTCTACCAAAAGGTGGCGTTCTACTCCCATGCCCTTTCTTTTCAACCCCTTCTTGCTCTAATTTGCCAAAAAGAAACTTCCACTTGATTACTGATCAAGAAATCAAAATGTACTCCATATGAATGCAACATGAGAGTGTTGAAAATGAACAATATGTTAAGCTGCAGTTAAGTTTCCTGCTAATATAAACCAAATGGATATGTAGTTCTTTAATAATGCAACACTAGACAGCTTCGTATACAAAACTGACTCTAGTGTACCACAGGATTTGGAATGAGGGTTTCCCTTTTATCTGTGAAACTTGTTGCAAACCTGACTTCAGTCCCAAATCTGAAGTGAATTTATGTATGTATGTATATATGTGCATATATGCATATAAATGTAAAATCTAAAAATACAGAAATAGATTGGTGGCCTATTTATGATCTTTTAAATCCTTGAAATATAATAACTGACTTCTTTATTTGAAAAATAAGATCTATGAAAAATAAGATGCAGGTATGAGTTTGTTCTTATGGAACTAGATTAGTTAAATTAAAATAAATGGATGTTTCCCCTGTGATGCTACAGCCCTTCATTTACCAGCTGTTTTCAGTGATCTGGTTCAAATGTTTAAGAACAAAAGGGTAGTTTTCTCTTCTCCAACATGCCCTGTGATTTATATTGCATAGTCTCTCCCTGCATTTGGAATACCCACTGATGTCAAGGAGACTTTCATATGAGGAACATGTCCAGAACAGGTAATGAAGATGCATACTTTAGATAACAGAACCTCTGAAACATCTGCCCTTAGCTATTTAACCCACGGGAAGCTCCATCACTATACTTTGGAAAGAGTCCATCCTTCCATAGGCTCTGAACATTGACTTCACCAACCCAGGGAACTTTACTGTGGCTTGGTTTGCCAGGCAGCTTGGCTAAACATAAAGAAAATGACTTGTAGGTAATGGAGGTGTTGGTGGTAGTGTGTTTGGAAACCCATTCTTCATCTTTCAGGGTGAAGAATGTCTATAAGGCCAAAGCCACATCTTCACCTCTGGAATTGTGCTAAAATGCTCTAATTATTTTGCATCAGAAAATACCATGGAACCTTATCTAACATACATCAAACATAAATTACCTTGACACAGAGTTCATTTGTAGTCTTAATCTTTTGGATTCTTTTGCTTTTTAATGTATTGCACCCATTAAAAAAAATAAAGATACGGCTTTAAAATGACACTCTTTACATCATCACTGAATGGCTGCTTAAATTCTCCCATCTGTAAGCATTCATTATGTGAAACCATATCGAAAAGAGACAAATTATCTGACTAAGATCATTTGGAATTTTAATTTCAAATAGTATCCAACGGGCAACAGGTAGTATGTGAGTCTCTTCAGAACTACGTATCAAAAACATAAAAATACAACCAGAACATTTTAGAAAAAAAAAAGGGCAAGCAAACCTCACAGGCAAAAATACTGTCACTTTTTTTTTTAAAAGGACCTCCCCTACATTCAAATTATTTTGAAGATGTTTATTATTTACACTAGTATTAATGTATTGGAGTTAAAAGAATGATGTTCTCTGGAGATTTAAACTACTTTGTAGGTTGCAAACAACTGCTTTTAATATTATAGTTTTACATTCTTATTCCCCCACTGGCCTAGTTTACCTTATATTCCATAAATGAAAATATTTTTTATCAAAAACTGGTTTTGGAGCTGGGCACAGGAGGTAATATTTATAAATTTTCTTAAAAAAAAACCAAACTATCCCTACAACTACTTTTTATAGAATTAAAGCAGAAGTTTTCTAATTTATAACATGAAAATAGAACATTCATTATTCCTTCTTTCTGTTTTTGTATATACATACTACGTACATTTTATTGACCTTCCTCATTTTCATTTACCAATGTGTATGTACATATCTACATATGACTCTCCGTGTGTATTTAAATGTGTGCATAATTGTGTGTATATGCATATCTTATATATACATACATACATATCCCTCTGCATAGTCCTTACTTCCAAACAAGTTTGACATCATTTTATTCAGCTTTCTCCATTCTCCTCGCTATCCAGCCATCCAGCCAAATTCTCAAACCTATTAGAACTTCAGCATTACAAACACATGTCACCTTGTCTGGGAATTGGACTATCTGCAACAGAGCTTTCTGGGTATGACTGATATCTGCAAGAGCAGGCAATTTGTGTTAAATAACTAATTGGCATTCTAGCTCCTGGGCGTTTTCCTAAGAGGAAAATGGAGCAAAAACAAACAGCCGCTCACGAACATGGATGTGGACACTTTCTACAAACTGGACAGAACTACAAATTATTTCAGCAACTCTTAGCTGAGGTAGAGAAAGATAAGGTTAAGCCCCATCCCATTTTCATCCTTCTTGACTCAAGGATGGAGACAGGGAAAGCCCTGGTCGGAGAGATTTCTGTTTCCTTGCAAACATGGAATTGTCCTTCTGCTGAACTTTCACCTCTGGAACTCGCCTCCTTTCATTGGACAAAGTGCAGAAAGAGAAGAGGCAGAGCAGGGAGGAAGGGGGGTGGTGGTGGAGGAAAGAAAAACCCTTTCCTTCAACTACCACTGGTTGGAAAGCACTTTCACTTTTAACAGCTCCTTTCTTCGGGTTATTTCCCTCCCACCCCCTCGAATCTTTTGTTTTCATTTTAGGGAGGTCAAAAATAAACAAACTATTTCTCATCCGCTTCGGCCCTCTCTCTGCATTAGTAGCTCTCCCCCTCTCCTCTCCAGTCCCTAAATTGGTCCGATTTCTTTTTCTTCTGAGCAATCTCAGTCTCTCTTTCCCCCTCCTCCGGCAGGCTGTTTGTTTTCCAGGGCTCCCCTGACCCGCTCCCAGCATCCCTCCCTTGTGGCTACCCCTTTTGCCCCTTCTCCTTGGTCCCAGGAGCTAGGCCCGCTGCCCCGAGGCTCCCCCCCCCTCCCCTTCTCTCTCCTTCCCCCTCTTCTCTTCGTTTTGCAATAGCGATATTTTGCACAGAGCCTTGTTTACCCAGCAGGTGGATGTGACGTCAGAGACTCACAACAGCAAAAAATAACAACATCTCCATCCGCGATTTGTTTTCCTCTCGGCTCGCTTCCCATTTATTTATTTATTTTGGGGGTGGTTGCAAATTCGAAAGTGGCCGGGAAGCCCTCCGAGCTGAGCCGGGGCAGGAACCGGGGCCGTGGGCCAGGGAGCGGGGTGCGTGCGTGTGTGTCTGTGTGTGTGCAGTGTGTGTGCGTGTGTGTGAGTGCATGTTTGCGGGTGGGGGAGGGGGGGTGCAACCTGGCCTGGCGCTTCCCATCTCCTCCCCGCCGCCACCGCCGCCGCCACCGCCGCCACCGCCACCGTCACCGCCGCCGCCGCCGCCGCCTCTGTCGGGGCTGCCGGGACTGGGGCTGCCGCTGCTGTAGCCGCCGCCGCCGCCACCGCCGCTGCCGCGGGAGAGCTGGAGCCAGAGCCGGAGCCCGAGCCGGAGCCGGAGCCTCAGCCTCTCCTGGAAGCTAGTCCGGAGCGGAGGAATCTATTGTTATTTATTGTGTGGCTGTTGCATGCAGCAGCGACACAAGCCCTCGCCTATGAGTGTGTGCGTGTGTGCGCGCGGGTGTGCACGCGGGTGTGCGCGCGAGGGCGAGCGTACGTGTGTAAAGGACAGAAAACACCTTAGTTTGCACCGAGAGACCGTTTGCAGCGGGTGAGTTTGTATTTTTCCATTTCTGCTCCACTTTTCCAGCCGTCTCCTGCTTGTTTTCTCCACTTAAAGCAACAACAACAACAACAACAAAAACCCAAAAAGAATCAAAACAGCAAAAAAAAAAAAAAAAAAAAAAAAAGAAAGAAAGAAAAAAAAGAGCAATCCCCCACCCAACTACTTTTCACGTTCAGCCTCCACGTGTGTCTCCCTCTCTCTTCTCCCTCCTGTCCCCCAGTCTCTGTCTCTTAGGGGGTTCGGGGGGGGGCGCTGGATGAAGGTGGGGGGGGTTCCTCTGTTTGTGATGCTCTTGCATCTATTTGTATATTTGCATAAGTGTGATCCAAAGCTTCTCAGTGGCGGGCCCGGTGCGGCGAGGGAAAGCTAGGCGAGGCGAGGCTCTCGGCTCGCCGGCGGCGGTCATCCCGCTCTCGGGGTTTGTTCCCTCGTTCCCCCCAGCCCCGCATCTCCCGGCCCTCCCGGCTCTCTCTCCACCTCCACCTCCAGCTTCTCCCTACCCCCCTCCGATCCTTTTCTCTCTCACGTCTCGGGGTCTGCTCGGTGGACACAGTAGCTTCGATGAAATAAACAAATAAAAGCGTAGTGTAACTTTAGATTCCCGGAGTTGGAGTCGATACTGTTGCCAGTTGAATGGAAAGTGGTTGTGGGCGCTGAGCTGAGCGGGGAGGGAGGGAAACGGGAGGAAGGGAGGGAGGAGCGAAGGTTTGGAGGGGCTGAGGGGGCCGCTCCAGACCCCGGGAGGGTCGGCCGGGCCTCGGGCCTCGTGGGGGGGGTGGCTGTCTGTGTGGGGCGGACTCGCGCTGCTGACAGTGACCGGGAGGGGGGCTGGGAAGCGACCACTCCAGCACCTTCACTTAAAGAGTTTAAGAAACTTTTTTCCCCCCCTTCCTGGGTCTACCCTCTCTTAGTCCCACCTACCTCGTGGGCTCCAGCAGACAGGCCGCGGATACCCACAAGGGGCACCCACTGGGAGATTCGTTCACTTTCACGCTCACGTCTTTCAGCGAAAACATTGCCCAGTATCTCACACTCCTAAGTGTGCGCACGTACACTCACCCTCATCCCAGCTACTTCTGTACTGAATCCTGAGACACAACCATGCTGACACACACACACAAGCACACATAAGCTTTCTCCAACAGCTGGGAGACTGACCAGTCTCTATCCCTTCTCGCAAGACTTTGCAGTAACCCTGGGCACTAGAGTCGCCTCTTTCGTGTACAGTCCCGGCCGCCGTGATTGTGTGTGTGTGTGTGTATGTGTGTGTGTGTGTGTTCTATCTGGGGAATTTCTCAAGTTCTAATTGCTCCCCCTTATCAGATACACGCGCGCCGCCATCAATCTTGGGTGGTTATTTAGAATTGTGCGGAAGAAAGAGTCTCGCCTTCTTCCCTCCTTTCTCTGGCTCTGTCTGTCGGTCCGTTCGTCCGCCCCTAGCTGATTGCCCCCGCCTTCTCTCTCTCTCTCTCTCTCTCTCTCTCTCTCTCTCTCTCTCTCTCTCTCTCTCTCTCTCTCTCTCTCTCTAGGTCTGTCTTTCTCCCAATGTCGGTAGGTCCCTCTGGGCCGCCACTTGTCTAGCAGTACCAGCAGCAGGCGGGCTCTCGCCGCGTTGCCTTGACTGCCTGCCTCTCTCCGGGCTGGCCTGCCCGCCCGCCCCCGCTGCCAGCCTGCCAGCCTGCCTGCCTGCCTGCTTCGGCTGCTGAAGTGGCTGCAGAAGTTGCTGCTGCTGCTGCCGCCGCCGCCGCCGCCGCCGCCGCCGCCGCCGCCGCGGCTGCCCCGGCGGCCCGGGGTCATTAGTCTGCTTAAACTCCCAGACGCGGAGCCTGCCTCCCCCCTCCTCTTCCTCCTCCTCCTCTTCCACCTTCCCCCCTTCCTTTCTCCCCCTGCAGACTTCCCCCAGTCCCTACACACTCGCGCGCGCGCGCACACACACACACACACACACACACACACTCAACGCCAACAAACAGCGGAAACTTTGATATACACCCACTTATAAATTTGGGGGCATTTATCTAGCCTAGCAGACCCCCCCCCCCCCCGGCCCACCTGTTGTGGTCTCCGCCTCCATCACCTACCAGGAGGCTTTAGGGGAGCAGGGACTTGGATTATAGAGGGAAGCCAAATCACAGTCTCCCCCTAGTTTCCCCCCCCCCCCATTGCTGTCTAAACCCTCCTCCCCTCATCCGCCACCCTCCTCATTCCTCCGCCCCCAGCCCCTTCAGAGAATCAGGACTAAATAAACGGTGGAAACTTCAGACCTTGAGCCTGGTACTGCTTCGCCCCCCCTCCCCCTCATTTTTCTATTCCTCCCCCCTTGTTGTTGTTGTTGTGGTCGCAACTTTGCAAGAGCCAGGCCGACGGGAGGGAGACTTTTCTGAGAGCCCCTCGCCTGGGTCTGTTTCCAGATCCTAATTCCTCTTACCAGGGAGTTCCGAGGCGTTTGGCTCCCACTCTTTCTCGGGCTCACTCCTCCACACATACACACAGACACACAGACACACACACACGCACGCACGCACACACACATACACACAATCTCGGACATTCTCCCACTATATCTCCCCTTCCTCTCCGTCCTGATCACCCCCACCCCCCACCCCTATACTCAAACCTGTATTCTGGAGACTTGTTGCAAGCAGCCCCGTTCTCTGGCCGAGCTTTGAGCCGAAAGTTTGTCTGCTGGAGGAAAGCAACCGGGCGAGCGCCCGAGCGGCGGCGGCGGCGGCGGCGGCGGCGGCGGTAGCAGCAGCGGCGGCGGCGGCGGCGGCGGCGGCGACGGCGGCAGCAGCAGCATCCGCCACCGCCACCGCCGAAGCAGCAGTCCCAGCAGCAGCAGCAGATGGTGCTAGGGAGGAGATGGTCGTGCGGGCTCTGCTAGCTTCAGAGTGGGCACGCTAAGAGCTCGGCTGACCTGTCTCTCTGTTCCGGGTAAGTGGAGGACACTCGGCAGAGACTGAGGCGTCTCGGATCGCAGGTCTGTGGGACCCCAGAAGGAGGAGGGGAAGGATTGTGTGTGTGTGTGTGTGTGTGTGTGTGTGTGTGTGCAGTTAGAAGAGCTGAGAGCTAGCTTGGGGAAGAGCGAGTGCTTTCTTGCCAAAGCCCCAGACTTTACTCCTCTGGGTTCATTTAGTGATAGGGAGAAGGAAAACAGCAAAGGATGCATCCTTGAGAAGATAGGTGTTTTTAAAAAATGGAATTTTCCTTTTTTTTAAAAAAGAAGCAGGTCCGAGATCAAAGTTTAGCCCTTATAGTGTAAGTACTGCTATAAAATATGGTGACATTCCTCTCCCCTCTTCTTACCCCTCACTCCCCTTATAACTATTAATTATTTCAAGTCATTGTGTTCAAATGCCATTGATTTGCTGATTATAAAATATATTGATTTAGTTTATGCTCATCTTACTAAAATTATTTTTTCTTTTACTCACTCAGAAAGACTGAAATGAAGCTATCCCTCCCCAAACAAATACCTTCACTATGCTGAAGGATAAAATTAATATTAACTATTCTATTTCTGAAATATTCTGAAATCCACTTTGAAGGATTAGAGGTGAGCAGACATAACCTCCCATGAATCCTGTTAGGATTTCAGTTCTAACGACTATGACTACCATTGAAATAAGTCTGTTTATCTTAAAAAAAAAACAACCAAAAAAAACATTCACACAGTACATACTGTATTCATTGCAGAGGGATCCAAAAACATGCAGACATATACACTTTACATTTAGCGATTCCTATTCTTGATAATTGTTCAGTAAAGAAGTTCAATAAATAAAGCATCAATGACATTTAGGACATTGTGCTAATTCTGGGAGTAGGGGTAACCTCTTCCAGTGGCCTTCTAGAAATCTGGTAGTCAGTTTTTGTTGAACATTTTAACCTAGGTTTTAAAAGGAGAGGGAAAACTTCAGACCTTCACTCTCCGGTGGTAGGATATTCAACTGAGAAAAAAGACTACCTGGTTTTTTCATTGTTAGTGAGAGAAATGTTACATGACCTTTTTTTTTTCTTCCATTGGAGTTGTCTCTCAGAGTAAATCTAATCATTTTTTTGTTTTAAAGTTTAGGAATAGAAGAATGGATTCCAGGTCATAAAAATTAGAATTTATATTATCTTCCTCTCCCCATACCCAGTCCTTTTATTTGAACTATCTCACATTTACGCAGCAGCATTAAATACATACACACACAACCCCACTCAACTAGTTACCATTCACAAGGTGTCTGGCTAAACTCTCATTGAAAAAAAAAATGTATTGTAGCTTTAACATCTTGCCTTAGCAGCATTCTTTCTTCTTGTCTTTGGATTAGTCATTGTATGAAAGAGAGAAAAAAAATCACTTTTTTTTGGGGGGGGGGCAGAGAAAGTAAAGTAAACAGCCTTCAACAAGTGAACCTTGACAACCCAGATTAAGGAAGGCAGTGGAGATCAAACAAAGCTGCTGCTGGGCCGTTGTCAGGGGCGGCCTCAGGGAAAGCTCTGTATGTGCTGTTAGGCAGCTAGCCTCTATGTTCACTTATGCAGAAATGGACCATTGCAAATGCTGATCTTTGTTGGGCAACCGAAGGTTAACTTGGAGAGAAAGATCTATAGTCTCTTCAGTCGTTATTTTTATTTCTTTAGCTTTCTGAGTGGCTAAACAAGTTAATTTTTAAAATGGCCTAGGACTCTGGTGATCAGAACTCCACCCAGAAATAACAGTTGGGTCTTTGCACTCTGACATGAGTTGAGCTACTCAGAACCACATAGTGGAATTTTTATCTTTCACCAAAATTACACTCCCCAATTAGAGTTTACTAAAATTCTCAAATTTCTAGTCTGGGAAAAAAAATCCGTATTGTTAGGAATGGGTGGGTATTTGATGTGGCTGTGTAAAACTGATACTCAACAGAAACATTTCATGCTGAAACAGTTTGGGGTTGGTCAGTTTTTGAAAAAAAAAATTTAAAGCAAAGCAAAAATTTCAAAATATACCATATTGACTTCTCAGCATGTCATTAAGCATGGCACTTTGCAACTTTTATTCAAATTCTTTGAAACTTGTCTTTGCTTGTAGCAAGGAAATGTAATTGCCTTACATTTTTAAAGGAAGTAGTAACAGGAATTACTGTAGCATTTTGTTTTCACAGGTTTAGCAAAACATAATACAAAAAACTCCAGCAATTTAAACTGACAACATAAGATTTACATTGTTTATTTTGCTGGGCATTTAAAATAAAAGAGTTTGCATTTCTTCAGTACTGCAACATAAACTGCTTTATTTATCTCTTCTTGCAACAAATCATTCTAAAATGAAATGAAATGTCATTTTTGGTTAACTCAACCACTATTGTGTTAAGTAGAAAATAAGATAAGTAAACACAGAAGAATTAAAAAAAAAAAAAACCTTGTCCTTTAAGTGTTATACTTTTAATTAGCAGCACAGAGCACACAATGAATACTTTATGTTGTTGTTGGTTTTTTTTTATAAGCCAGTCTCACAACTATCAGGAACAACCTATTGCAAAGTCTGTAGCTTTTTATTGCATACACCTTTTATTGTATAATTAAGAATGTGTGTTAAACATAGCATGTATGCTATTAAGCCATTTGGTGTAATATGTAATGTTTTTTAAAAGCTATAAACTTGTTCTAGTTAAATCATTTGTACCTACAATAGCAAAAAGTCACCTTAGTTTAATGTTGGGCCTGTCAGGCCTGCTTTTCCTGGGTACCTTTTCCTTCACCCCTTCTGTCAAAAATCTTTACCTATAGCTTGTAAATTATGTATTCTTGTCCTGGGTTGGAACATAGGCCCGCTTTCAATAGACATTAGAGTTAGAAGCACGACTTTGATTTTCAAGAATAAATAAACATTTGTGCAGTAGTGTATTCTATGATATTGAATGGATAGTGAAGGGGGGAGAGAACAAAGAAGCTAACTTTTATTGAACTCAGTTACCTTTTTTTATGAAGAGTCTAATTGTTGCAGTTATTTTGTTTCTACTTTTACTCAGGAAACACCGAAGTGATTTTTGAAAGGTTACTCACCATAAGGAAGTGTGTATGTGTACAGAAAATGTGTGTTAAGATGTGGATTATATTTTAGTGAGTACCTCCGAATATTTACAGGACATGATAATAGTTCTGTCTTTTAAAAACAATTTTAGACATATGCTCGTAAAATTTAAATAGATTATAGAATGTCAGAAAATAGTATAAATTTTGTTTATGATTCAGTTACTTTAAGGCACTTACATTAAAGCAACTCATTTAACCCTGGGCCCGACTCGCATTAAGTGGTAGAGGGGGCTTCTAAGGAGCCCCTCTTGCCCTTTGCTCTCTCGATAATCTTAAATTACTACAACTTAATTGCAACTTCAAGGCACCCAGCTCAACATGTTTTTATATGGCTGAGAAAGGGTGTAAAAAGCAGAGCTAGATTTGCACAGGTGGTAGGGTTTTTTTTTTTTTTTTAATAGCTTTTACTTAGGGCTTTTTCTTACCTTCACATCTTGTCAGGTAGCTTCATTTTAAAAAGTCATTCAGAATAAATAACATTTTTAATGTTAATAAATACCATTTTAAACACGAGGTGCTGTTTCTTAATATCTGATGCAAATACTTTGCATTTTTAGAAGACCCGTAAGTCAAAGTTTGCATAATATATTAATACCATCTGGGAGAAGAGATTGAGATATAAACTTTATCATTGCATGTTACCTAATTTCTTTTGACTTTTGTTGGGGAAAGGCTTTAAAAATTGTTGTAGGTAGTTAGACAAGGTGAAGTAACCTTCAGACTGAGTAGGAAAGGGGAAAAGCCCAGGATAACGTTGGTCCAGGGAAAGAGTCTGTTAAGCATCCATCCTGCTTGTGAGTTATCAATGCAGTGACTTCCAGGCCTTTTCTCTGCAAGGAATCATTTAGGGCAGAAGCGCCCCTTATATTCCAAATGAATAGGACCTGGGTTGGTTAAAGTTATAAGAAGAGAAATACTCAATGGCATGGATTGAGTCAGAGGAGAAAGAGACTGCCAAATTCATGGATACCAAGCTTTTGACTGCAATAGTCCGTTGTTTTCACATGAGCTGGATGACTCTGGAGTTTGTTACAGTATCTCTGAGGATATGTTGCAATGGTGTGGTAATGGGGAGCCAACAGAAAAGAAGAGTATTTTAAAGAATGGTATGGCCTCTTTGATTTCAAGAAATGTTGCAGTTTGGAGGTCTATTGCTAATATCCTTTTTGCTTAAAGTGGGTTGGGATGGACTGGGAGGTGGCCACTGGTGCTCCTCTAGGAGGGTGCGGTGGAAGGGGGTTAATTGTACAGTAATCAGGGAGAAACAATTTTACAGTCTTATTTGTTCTGGCAGTAAGTTATTTTTGATTAGCAACACGGTCAGATGTGGCAAGGGCATTTTTAGTGATTGCTTTTTAGAAATCAAATTCCTATTGACAAGGTTTGGCTCGAACCTATTATTTTCTTCTGTTATTTCACCCGATCAGAAGCTGCACTAAGCGGCTTGGGGAAGAGAGTCTCTCTCTGCACAGCTTGTTTTTCAGTTCTGATTCCCTAGATACCAATTTTTAACATATGCACAGCCTTGCTCACAACAGGTGTGTGCATGGCCCTCTTAAACAATGTGGACAGTTATTTTTATGAAACCTTAAGTGAGAAAATATTTTTTACATAATCACACAAGAAGGAGGTGGGATAGGGCGGGGGTGAAAGAAGCTCAGATTGAGTAGACCTAATGGTACCTGTTCAGGTATAAATCATTTTTGTCTTATGGCCTTCTGTGTTCTGCTTTTGAAAAGAAGTCTCCATTTAGTGCCTTGAAATGGCAATTAAGTTGTAGTAATTTAAGATTATTGGGAGAGTGCAAAGGGCAGTAGAAGCTCTTTGGAAGTCTCGTCCCCACATTTAATTCAACTCAGTCATGGGGTTAAAGGAGTTTCTTTAGTGTGAGTACTTAAAGTGACTAAATCGTAAACAAAATTTATATTATATTCTGATAAGTAACAATCTATTTAAATTACACTTAGGGGATCTGTACAAAACTTCAAGAGAGAAATACTAGGACATCTGGATGGACTTGCCAAAATGGAGCCCATGTCATGAGATATTTGCATATGTCTGGTGTATAATAATGTATCTATAATTTCTTATAAAAGCTAAAGGTATGGCCTTTCTAAATAGTATTTTTAATAGGAACAATCTCAAACTAGTATTATATTTGTAAAAACTAAAGTGATTTGTTTAACATCATCCATTTTCACCATACAACATAAATCAGAGCTGGTTTTGCTTCAAGTGCTTACTTCCTTTGTCATTGGTCCCACAATGCTCCCAAATCAAAGAAGCGGCTCCGAAGAGATAGCTCTTGCAGTGGGACATATTTTAATCTGTTCTACTTTTCCACTTAAAGAAGTACTGGATACTAATGCCATACAGGACAACTTTTCTATCATAAAGTGGATCTGGGGATAGCATTATACCTCCCACCCAGTTAAATTTAATGTCAAGATATTAAGTGATATTTAAAGTATCACATTAGTAAAAAAAAAAAAAAAAAAAAAAAAAAAAAAAAAAAAAAGATTCCTAAGATGTTTTTACCCTCCTCTTCGTTCTGCTATTGATTCATTGTGTGATTCTTGGCAAATCATTAACTTCCCATGCACCATTCTGTAAACTAGAAGTCATATTTTTAGAATCATTTTTTAAGATTGTTGATTTTAAAAGCCCCGAAGTAGTATTTTACAGGTTTTCAGGGGAAAAGCAGGACATTACTGGCATCTCTTTGAGATGGGTGTGAGTGAGCTGCAGCTTCTCACGTTTATTCACTGATTTAGTGATGCTCTGTCACAGGAGCATCTTTCCTTTCTAGAGACAGTAAGTATGTGGATCCAGGCTGAGGTTATGGGGAAAAGAAGCATGGATTTGCAGAGCCTATTCTAAAAAATCAGAGGGGTTGAACCACCTGTCTAAATCTCCATTTTGATGGAGTGGTAGTCTGAAACATTGCTTGGGAAAAGGTGAAATTTGCCTCTTTTCAGGGTCAGAGAAGGGAGGAAATTGAGATACTTGGTGTTTTTGACTAGAGAAGCAAGGCAGAACAAAAAGGTGTCACAGTTCAACAAGATGGTTGGCACAAGTAAAAGCATTGTTAGTTTTCCCTTAGCATCCAGACATTTCCTTTCATATTGTATTGTGGTTTCATCCATGTTTCCCAATGAGTGTTGTCAGGTTGTAGCTAGCAATTAGAGTCAAATGGCTTTCCTTGGGCTCTCTGGCACTTTTTCTTCTGAGTATTCCATCTCACTTTCTTAATCAGAACTGTTTATTCATTAATTAGTAGATTAACCGTGTTAGCACATCAGTAAACTAAAGTAGTCAGATTTCCCAGGGCATCTTGGGAAATTCTCTGTAGTTTTATGTGACTGGACATGCAGTATTATTGATTTAGAAAGCTTAGCCAATGGTGCCAAAGTGTTTTTAAGAGATATAAATAGAGAAAGCAGAGTAGCAAGAAGAATGCATCTAAAAAGATTATGTGATAAAGGAAGATAAAATGCTAAGGAGGTTTGTTTAAATATTCAGGGCTTCAGCTAAAGATCTAACCACTAAGATCAAAAGAGTTATTTAAATAAAAATTGTACAGACATAGTTTTCTTCTGCATTAGTAACATGCCTTTTGAAGTTATCCAGCAGAAATGTGTTTGTCCAAAATGCCCTATTTTTCATCTTGAATCGCTACTTTGACTTGGAGTACTTTTTGACTTGAAGTAATAAAACATTTCCATTTTAATAACTTTTCAGTTAGCTTGGTGTCATTTTCATGTGGCACCCAGACATGTATTTTTCAGTTAAAAATTCAGCAAGCATTTATTAATCACCTACTATGTGACAGGTACTGTTATTGCTGTGTACAATTCATTTGCCTCTGCAGATTCTACATGTCAACCTTCTTGTTTCTGTTCAGTTATTCTAGCACTTTGGTGTTCCATAACATAGTTAGTCTCAAACAAAACCGAGGAAAGCAAAATAAACCAAAGGATCTTTGGGAAGATGGCTGAGCACTTTGCTACTCCAACAGCGAATAAAGGCTTTTCTATAAAAAGGAAAAAATGGAAATGATTGGAAAAACAGAAGATGCAATGGGAGAGGAAAAGTACTATTAATGTCACTGGTTAATGAAACACACAGTATAATGTTAAATCATTACTCTTGTTTGTTGAAAGGATGTTAATCATTTCATTAAGAAGGGTTAAGTAATTAACTATATGTCTTTAGGGAAGTAGTGACAGACATCTTTTAGTGATTTATTAGTGAAACGCTAAAATAGAAAGTTTACTCCATTTTTAACTTTACAAGGGTTCCTAGCCAGTTAAACCTTGGGAGAGCAAAGATAGGCCATTCACACTGAACTCTCTGCTCTCCCAAGGTTTAGCTCACACCGCACTAAATGCTTTTTAGTGAAAATTGGGCTTTGCAGCAGGCAGGCACCCGTGGCTGCCTGAATTTTCTCCTGGAGCCTCCTCCACCAGGCATGTTGTTGCAGCCCTCCTGTTATGAATGATTTCTGTGGCTTTAGGAAGGGTTCTTCTTGTTTTCTAAATAATGGCTTTTGTTGCAGTGTGATGCTTGTTGACAGTAAACCAGGAGCATTAACTTGGGTAAGCTTACAACAAATTCTTTTACTTGTAGAAGCAAGTTATCTTCCTTTGCTCAATAGATTGTCAAATCAGCCAGCCCTTTTGTTTCCTTCCATATGAAGGTATAGTACAGTGCTTCCAATACTCCTACCTGAAGAGTGAGGCAGAAAATTCACACTGTGGGCATATCCACTCCATCTCACTTAATCACATAAAGTTATTAAGCTGTTGATATGAACTGATTTCTCCCCTCCCCTTAAAAAAAAGGAAAGGATTACATGAAATTCTCCTCTCCTGCAAAAGGGACATAGTTTTAAAGAGGAAAATTATCAAATAGCAAAATAATTAGGAGATCTGTAGACTACTTTAGTTTAGGCATCTGGTTTTACATTTAAGGAAACAGAGCCTGAGAGAGCTCCAAGTCTTCTGAATCCAAGACTAGTGTACTTTGCCCTTACAAATAATAAAAACAGTCATTTCTGCATTAAAAATGAATTTTACATTAAAAGGTTGATCATCTCTTGAGACACTGATTTATTAACAAACCAGGAAAAATTTTCTGCTATTATTTGTTGCAACAGTGACTTTTTCTCAGCTAATACGCAGGGTATTATATTTATACATCTTAACCTTCAAGTTTAGCGCAGTCTTTCTGGAGAAAGGCAGTATGGTATAACGAAAAGAACTGGATTAGTATAAAAGGTCCTAGGTTCAGATTCTGACTCTGCTAGTTTCTAGCTCTGTAACCTTAGGAAATCATTTCTTTGAGCCTTCCTTTCTGCATGTGTCAAATTAGGAAAGGGGTTTAGACTAATGATCTTGGAGAAATCCTTAAAGTCTAGATGTTGTAATCAGTAAGGCAAAGAGGTAAGACTATATGGGATCTCTAACATCCCTTCTAGATTTGATAATCAATGAACTTCTGAAAAAATTCTTCAGATAATTTCTTTTCTTTTAGAATTATGTGCATGGATTATAAAATCCATAGCTTCAATTGTGTTGAAGCTAAAAATTTTATATAGAGAGATATATACATACATGTATCTATAATAAATACACATATATTTCAAAGGTGTTTTGCTTTCTTTAGGAATAAACAGCAGTATATTATGAATTTAGGGTGTGGGTTTAAAATGCATTTATACTTTAATTTTACATAGTAATTGCTGGAGAAAGGTATTTCTGTTAAATGATATATTTGTCTGAATTATGATATTTTTGTTAAAAATGGAAAAAATGGAAAATTGAAAAAACACACACATACAAAATAAATAATTTATTGAAGGACATTCACCATTTTCTTAACATCTTTTAAATTGTAGCCTAGGATTTACCAATGATTAAAGCAATGCAAGTATTTGCTAGAGCACTGGGCAGCTGTAGTTTGAGTAAGACAATGCAAGGTGCTCTACTTCTCTATTCTGGACATTTTCATTGGCTGCTCCTCCAAGCTTTCTTGGACTTCTCTTCCTCCTCATTTCTCTCTCCTTGCCTCTCTCATTTCATTCTAGTGCCAGCTCAAATGTCACCTTATATAGGAAGCTTTTCCTGATTCCACTGAGAGTTAGTATCTTCCCTCTGTGGATTAGCTCCAATTTATCCTTTATCTGCCTTGTTTGTGCATAGTTGTTTTCATAGTGTGTCTCTCATTAGACTGTGAGCTCCTGAAGAACAGGTACTGCCTTTTTTTTTTTTTTTTTTTAATCATCAGCAGTTAGCCCAGTGCCTGACACATAGTAGGTGATTAAATGCTTGTTGAGTAACTTCTGCAAGTACTTTATATTTACACATTAATTCATACTATGCTATAATACTTTGATAGAAGGGTATGCTTATGGACATTTTAAGCATTGGCATATATATGTATATGCATATATATATCACATACGTAAAGATATACATAGGTATAAATGGGAAAGTATTTTAAAAATTGTATATGTCAAATTCAAGCTCTGTTATCAAACTTGCTGCATAAGCCCGAGTTTATGCACTGTGATAATGCTAATGACTAAGGGAATCAATGATGCATGACTGCAGGAAATCAGTGGTATAATCAGAGAAAGTTATCAGTTTTTTTGTCATTAAACATTAGTGATAAATAATACACTGTTCATTTTTAGCAGATAGAACATATTTAATTCTGATGTACAGAGTTTCAATTTAGTAAGGTTCATTGCTGAATAAAATGATAATCTTCTATAATTTAAGAAAAGATGAAAATGTATTTGTGTCAGTATGTGTTACTTGCTCTGGCCATCTAGGAATGTTGCTCTTGACTAGTTCCCGATTAGTGGAAAAAGTTTTTCCCCTCAAACTAAATAACTTGGTTATTTGTATTGTTATTTTATTAAAAGGATCAACTAACAAATAGAATGCATCATTGTGGTTCTTTGAAAGGACCAAAACCAAAATAGAATGTCCTTCTCTGAAACATGTAGAAACAATATAGTTTAACACCAATTGTTGGAATTTTAAAAAATTCAGTGTTAATCAGTTAACGAGCATTTATTAAGTACCTGCTGTATGCCAGAAACTGTGCTATGTTCTAGAAGAGTATATCATCTCAATCAGGAGTCTTAAATTGTATACAATATTAAAAAAATTAAAAATCACAATATCAGCCAAGTAATTACTTGCTTATTTTCTTCTTAATGTTGATTCTTCTCCCAGTTCAGCCACTAACTTAGTAAATGTGTTCAAAACTCATTGGGTTTGAATAACGAGATCTGTAAAAATAGTGTTAGGGAAGGAGGTTGTTTCTAGGGATCCTTCTGGCTATAATATTTTGTGAATATAAACCTTTGTAAACTGGCAGAAGATGCTGGTTTATTCAGCTGAAATATTTAGCCTTTAATACTTTTGTCTCTATCCTTTTGAAAACAGCATGAAAACATAAAGACAGTGATAGAGGATCCCTTTGCGCTTTCCCCAAGATGACCATCTCAGAGTAGACCAGAAAGCCTCTGCCCCTGCACTGAAGGACAGAAAAGGAAAATCAAAAGCTGTTTTGTTCAGTTTTAAATGACCAAGGGAAAGGTGTGACTGAAGCCAGAATGGAGACTTCCAGATAGTGATAAAGAAAGCCTTTTAGAAATCAATTTTCAGGAAAATGGAAAAGTGAAACAACCTGATGTCTTCAGTTTGCCATCTCTCTTTTTCCTTTTGTTGTCATATTTGTGAAGCCTGGGGCCAGAGGGCTGGCTCTGGAGTTGGGAAGGTCTGGGTTCCAAATCTACTATGCTACTCACCAGCTTGATTACCATGGACAGATCATTCAATAGGGAGCATTTATATAAAACTTTAATGTTTGCAAAACATTTGATTAGCTCATTTCATTTTCATTTGATCCTTCCCAGACTTTTTTCCTGCTCCATTATAGGATTGCCATGAGTTCATATGAGACTGTATGTAGAAGACATTTGCAAACTTCAGAATGCTAGGAAAATGTCAGCTATCCTTTTATGCCAGTTATTAACTGTAACCAATCTTGTTGTGTCAGTATTGGACCTGGCCAATTGGATCAAACAGTGATCTAACAGAAGTCCCCTGAGAACTAAGATGAAACTAATCTCTGTCTCTGTCTGTCTCTGTCTCTGTTTCTTTCTGTCTCTATCTGTTTCTCTGTGTGTCTGTTTCTTTCTCTCTGTCTGTGGCTCTCTGTCTCTCTGTCTCTGTCTCTCTCTCATTTTCTTTCTGTTTCTTTCTAAATCCAAGATTTGGACTTGATGAAAGGCTGTTAAAGTTATTTCCTTATAGTGTTGCTTACAGAATGTTCTTTTCTCTAGTGAACTCTTTATGCTGAGATGATAGTATAATGAACATTTTATGTCCAATTCCTTCCTGTTTCAATGTGCCTGGACAAATTAGAAGAGTCTTATTAAATGAGTTGCATTTCTCTAGGTGGTGAAAAATCAAAATTGGGGCCTGTGAAGAGGTTCATGGCCAGGATTGAGGGGAACAAGGAGCTGGAGTTGGTGATTTTTAATATACTCATAAAGAATCCTTCAGAAGCCCCTTTCCTCAGGTTCAAATGGGAAGGTTTTAAGGAGCAAAAGATGAAATGGAAATGGACTCGTCAGGACAATCTGTTTACAGGAATGCCACATTCCTGTTTATAAGATTTCCTGGAGCTATATGCATACATTTATAAAATTTAAAAATTCATTTATAATTATTTTATTTATCATTTATATATTTTAATGTAATTAAATATATAATTATAAATTTATATAATTTATAACTAAAATTACAAAATTTATAAATTTTAAAAATTTATAAAATTCCCCTTGTCTTTCACACACCAAGAACTTCTGTTCTGCTTCAAAGTTTGTATCTTTAAAAAAAATAAAATGAAAATCTGCCCAAATTACCTTCTTTCAAGGATCAGCTGATCTCTCATCTCTTGTGGGAAACATTTTCTGATGTCCCAACATGTTAGTTGTCTTTCCTTTCATTGCTTCCTCCTCAAAGTATCATCTCATTTGTCTACATATTGTGTTATTTCAGAAGAGTATAAGCCCTGGGAGTGTAAAGACTATTTTTCATTTTGTCTTGGTATGCCCAGCAGATAGTAGGTACTTAATAAATACTCCTTGGGAGAAAAATCCCCAGCTATACTTAGGAACACCAGAATTGAACAGAAGTAGCTTGTGGGGACCACAAAGATCTTTCTATGCTAAGAACTTTCTTTTTTCTTTTTTTTTTTTTGGGGGGGGGAGAAAATCAGGATTAAATGATTTACTCCAGGTCACATAGCTAGTAAGTTAATGGGTCTGGATTTGAACTCAGGTTCTTCTGACTAGAGCCAGTGCCCTATCTCCTATGTTACCTATCTGTCCCTAGTCTTTGTGAAGTTTTCACCTTTTCTTGGGGGGGGAAGGGGAGATTGGAGGGGCAGTCAGGGTTAAGTGACTTGCTCAGGGTCATATTGCTAGTAAGTGTCTGAGGTCTGATTTGAACTTAGGTTCTACTGGTGCTCTATCCAGCCCAGTTGCCCCAAGACCTTCTTTATAGAGAAGAGGCACTGTGGACCAGGGAGCCATAGTGTCTCGATCATCTTCTCACAGGTGAAGAGGGAGCAGCTCTGGAGCCCCCTGCCTATGCTTTCTGCTTCTGTGCTCCCATCACATTCTCATGGTGCTTCCTGAGCTAATAATGGTGTATCAAGGCTGAAACAGGGGAACAAAAATATACTCCAGAACTACTGAAGAGGGCACCAAAAGTTCACACTCCTCAGCAGCTTGGTCTCTGCTTTCCACTCGCTTCTCTGTGTTCCATTTTTGATCCTTTAGCCCAAATCTGCTCGTTGTCTCTGTCTTTGGCATAAACATTATCTCTGTGTTGTTTCCATATGTATGAAATGAGAGTCTGGTCCCTATGATCTCTGAGATCCCTTGCAGTTGAAGGGGCAACTTGGCACGATGGACTTTGTGCTTGCCTTGGGGACAGAAAGGCTTTCAATTCCAATGCTGCTTGCCTATTTTCCCAGCTTCCTAGTCCTGGCCTGGCTTCCAGGCCTGAGGGACTGCTTCAGCCATATCGTGGCAGGGATTTCAGGTATCTTCATGGCCCTGAGATGGAGAGACTAGCAAGGAGAGGGATTTGAGGGACTTCTGCATAGACTAGCATCAAGAAGGGAATATAGATTCTATGCATACATTATTTATTTATTTTTTTGGTGACCTTTTATTTACCTGGTCCAATACCCTGGGAGGGGCTTGAGAGAGTTGTGTCTAACAGTGCATCTCCCCAATTACTTAATCAAATTTATTTTAATCATGGAACTCACTGCCTCAGTCTCTCCATATCTTGTAATTGATCCCACACATGGCCTAAAACATCACCTTAGACACTTGGTAATCCTGTGTGTCTCTGAGTGAGTCACCTAAAATACTGTGATTCTGTGATAATTTTCATAGTTATTTGCACATTGTCTATTCCATTAGAAAGTAATACAGTAGATAGAGTGCCAGGCTGAGAGTTGAGAAGACTCATCTTTCTGAATCCAGATCTGACCTTAGATATTTTACTAGCCTATTAACATTAGGTAAGTCACTTAACCCTGCTTGCCTCAATTTCCTCATCTGTAAAATGAGCTGGAAGAGGAATAGTAAACCACTCTTATATCCTTGCCAAGAAAATCCCAAACGTGTAATGGACGATCGAAATAATTGAACAAGTACCCCGGGCAGTTTTGTGAACGTTGGATTAGAAAAAAGAGTGGCAGGAAGCAGGGAATTTAACTGGCATAGAGATTTAGGCAAGAGATGGTGAGTGCGATGGTAAGTGGCCCATGATAAAGGTTGTGGATGTTTAAATGGGAAGAAGACAAAGAATAGTACTTAGAATTGAAAAAGATTTAATAACTGTTTAGTTGGGGGTGAGAGCAAGAGTTAAAAAATGAAACAATTGTATGATTCTGAGGTTTTGAGGCCAGGAGAAGGTGGGAAAATGATGCTGCCTTTGATCAAAATAGGTAAGACCGAGCTACAGGGTGAGGGACAAAGATGGCAAGTTCTCTGTGAAAGTGGCAAGTCTGTGGTGTGGCCTGAGGGACTGATCTCCTGCTGATTATTTATTTTCCTATCTAGGACTATGGCAGCTCAAAATTATAGATCTTGACTTCATGTGTCATGAAGTCTATCATTACTTCAAGTGTCATTTTATCTTCTGGGTCTGAGAACACATTAAGGTTACATTTTCAAAGATCCAGTATGGCCAATAGTTGCTTTTTCTTGGCCAAATTCCTTACCTTATCCACCTTTTATTTCCCGCTCCTCATCTCCATCCCTGTTTATTTTAGGGACTTCTTCTATCGGTTGAATTCATCTAGGGCTCCCAAGATATACCTTCCTATAAGGTGTGACACATTTTGGTCCAGAGCAGGGGTTCTAAATGGGGGGTTTGTAATAGATTGGGCCTATGCCAAAAAAAAATATTTTTACTAGCTTCCAACTGAAATTTATAATTTCCTTCAATTATGAATATAGGCAACAAATATTTTTAAGAAAGGTTCATAAGCTTTTGCAGATTGTCATAGAAGTCAATGATGTGTACACATACAGAGTTAACTCCCTCTCCCTCCTTACCCCACTACCCCAAGTCTCTTCCTTGTCAAGATAAAGGAATAGGTTTTGATTGAGACTCAGAAGATTTTGCTTCCTCATAATTTGAGTTTGGGGGATACTGACTGGGTATATCATTTTTTTGTACAAAAGATACTTAAACTTTTTCTAATGTAAAAAATTGAAAGGAAAAATTTATTCAGTTACCACCTGGTGTCAGCTTAATCTAACTTGCAGGTGCAGATCTTTTGAGCGGTGAACATTTTGAAAGTTGAATCTACAAACAAAGTGAGAGTTGGAAGGCAAGGAAGTTGGAAGTAAAAAGGAACTGGGACTGAGATGCTGGACACTGGGGACTTCTGTTACTACCACCGTCCCTTCTCCCATGAGACCTTGCTTCATTTGTTTATCTTTCTGTGGTGCTTCAATATTTACAAGATGCTTTAAATATATTATTTTGGTTGACGCTTACAGAAACTCTATTGGTAAACATAGCTCACATCAGCTTTTCTTTGGTGAGAAAGAGGCAGAGATTCAGAATAGTTTCATGTTTTGTCATCTGTCACCTACCTGGCCAGAGGCAGTTTGACTCACTGCCAGGTCTTCTAGCTCCAAGTCCAGACACTGATTCCAACACATTTCAGTTCCTTCCCATACTTAACCCTATCATCTTTCTGGGATTCACTTTTCTCATTTGTAAAATTAAGATATGGGACTATGTTCCTTCCACTTCCCCTTAATCTTCAGTTCTTTGAGCTGAATTGTGAGGTCATTTCTACCATTTTTTCTTTCCCAATTTCTTAAACATTTCATCCCCTTGTTTCTCATGCTCTACTCTGATATCCCACAGTTCAGCAGAATTCTGCACCAGATTTAGAAGTAAAAGATAGAGAGATTCAGATCCCAGCTGTCACTTAGTTACCTGAGAGCTCTTAGCTAAAAATCAGTTTCCTTGTATATAAAATGTGGATAATAATGCTTGCAAACTCCCTTTTCTTGAGGATTTCTCTTGAGGAACAAGTGAGATAGATTCTTGTCAAGTACCAACATGTAAACCTTTAGGAAACATCATTTTAATGCAAGTTATTGTTACTGTTATTATTCCCTTTTAAGAATAAGAGGATAGAGGGCAGCTAGGTGGTGCAGTGGATAGAGCAACAGCTGTGATATCAGGAGGACCTGAGTTCAAATCTAAGCTCACACAAAACACTTCCTAGCTGTGTGACTCCTGGGCAAGTCATTTAACCCCAATGGCTTCAGGAAAAAAAAAAAAAGAATAATAGGATAGGATCAATTAGATAGTGCAGTGAATAAACCACTGACTCTCTAATCAGAAGTACCTGAGTTTCACAAGATGCTTGCACACTAGCTGTGTGAGCTGTGTGAGCCTAGGTAAGTTACTTACCGCTCAATCCCCCCCCTCCAAGAATAATAGCGTCGAATGTCTGTTATAGAAGCACATCCTTTAAATCTTAAAGGATTAAAAAATTAAATTAATTAAACAATTATCAATAATATTATTTACTATTATTATTAATAAGCAATAATTTATTATTTACTTATATTTATTAATTATTTATATATGATATAATTAATATTAATAATAAAAACATCAAAATAATTAAGATAATAAAATAAAAAATTAAAAAATGTGTGCAGTTCCCTGGAGTAAGTACCCTGTTGTTGAGATCACAGATCCAGTAACATAATTGATCAGTTAGTAACTTTTTAAAAGTTCCTACCATGTGTAACACACTGTGCTAAGCCTGGGAATCTAAAGATTAAAGATTAAAAAGTGCCTGTTCTCATGGAGCCTACATTCTATTGGGCCTTTGAAGTATCATGGTTATTACTATAGCCATCTTTCATTCCTTTTTACTTACTAGTCAGCAGTGAGACTGCTGCTGAGGGGTGTTACTGCTATAATGGTCTTTAGCCTAGAGCTCTTTGGGAAGTAGAAAGGCACGGAGAAGCCCAGGATTGAAACTGTTAGAGCAGGAGCCTTACGGCAGCTTCTGAAAGGGACTTGGTTCTTCCCTTCTTTTATGTAAACATGTTGGTTGTGAATCTGGTACCTTGCTTTCCACTCAGATCAGGGATCAAAGGCAGACTCTAGAACAGTGTCTAATTCATTGTCCTCAAGGAGCGCCACTTTACAACTATAAAATCTACATGTGGCCTAGAAAACTGAGGGTCAGCTCCTTCAAGAGCACGTAAATGTGCGTCTTTGGATGGATATGTTGTCAACATAGAGTTCTGCTCCAAAAGACATGCATTGGTACATATTGATGTGGATAGTTTGTTTTTAATTAAAAGGCAAAAGTTAAATAGCATGGAGCCATATCTCTAAACAGAACCAGGAATTTGTAACTGGAATATGTTGCAGGATGTCTTGCTATGGGTCAGATGATTTTCTTCTCTTGTGTAATGCCTACTAATTCCTGACACCTGAATTGGCTTTGCAAGTGGGCAGGCCACCTGGCAGCACATTCCCCCTTTCATCTCTAGACTACATGGATCAGTGGGAGGAGGGGGAGCCGAATCCTCTCTTTCATACTTTTTAGGCCTGCTCATTGCCTTGCTGTTTCTCCCTTCTTCTCAAGAGCCTTTCCTGTGTAACTGCTGGTGTTGGCTGGAAGTCTTCAAGAGCTGAGCGGGTTCACTTTTCCCTGTGACAAGAAGGCTCTTCCTGAGAAGCTGCCGGTAATCAGTCTTGACTTAGGTCCCTGTTCCCCATTGAAAGCTGGGGAATGAGGCACGGGGGAATGATGTGTTTATTATACACACCATATAAGTTGACCTTGGGACCCAGACATTTTATGTCTCAGTGGTAAGCAAGCTGAGGAAATTGAAAGCTGCCTCATGGGTCAGAGTTAGGGCCACCACTCAACATCGGCATTCCAGCCGGGTCCACAGGGGTGACGCACACCTGGAAAGTAGTTGAACCGATTTGAAAGGGAGCTTGCTCCCAACCTACCTTTATAATCCCGATATCTCCCAATCCTGTCCAGCACTCACAGTCTAATCAAATTAGGCTCTTACTGTTCCTTCTGTCATCTTCCTGTCTTTGCCCTGCTTGTCCTCCGAGCCTAAAATTCACTCCCAACTTATCTTACCCTCTTCAAATCTTGTGTTTTCTTCCAAACTCAGCTGAAGTGTCTTCTAGATGAAATCTTAGTCCTAGCTTCTAATGATATCTTCCTCATTTTTTCACTTTATATTTATTTCACTTTATGCTTTTGTTCAAATTATCTCCTTTGATAGAATGAAAGTTCCTTGAGGGAGGGGGCTATTTAATTTTCTTTTTTTCTTTTCAGCTCTCTCTTTCTTTACTCTCTCTCTCTCTTTCTTTTTCTCTCTTTCTCTCTCTCTTTCTTTCTTTCTTTCCATTTCTTAATAATTAATTGATTAATTCTCTCTTTGTATCTCATGTGTATCTTCTTCATTCCATATAAGACATGAGCTTTGGAACGGACTATTAACCAAATAAACTTGGGGCTATTTTGTTTAATCACAACCTTAGCCCTTAAGCCTCTGAACAATAACTTAATTGGATCATCCATTAGGCTACACAAATGTTTTGTACTTAGACTCCATTTTGGATCTATTTCTTTACATAATTTATTTTGTATTTGTTTTTTTATTTATCATGGTGTTTAGGGTCTAGAGAATTGGAAAGTTAGAAAACTTAGGACAAGTCACCTGTAAAAAGAAGTCATCTATGACCTTCTGCTCATAGCACTTGCTACTTGAGATCTCCCAGCACTATTTTCTGCCAAGGCAGGTATCAATTGAAGGGATATTGTTGGATAGTGAATTCTGAAAAGGAACTGCACATTTTGGAACTTACTGAGAAGATCACAACACGTTGGAAAAAGAGTTTTCCCTTCTGGTTAGCACATCTGTGTTTCTTGCATTTAGAGAGTGGTTTTGCCAAAATATTTAACTGTCCTGATACAAATTTCACAAATACATGTGGTAATTGTATATGTTTGTACAGAGTTTTGCACTTCTAGAGAATGTAAGCTCCTTGAGGTCAGGACTGCTTAGTTTTTGTTTTTATCTGTATAGCAGTGCAAACATAATGCCTGGCATGTGCCTGCATTTGAATTAAATTAAGCTGAATTGAGGGTCCAATGGGTCTTGTTAATTAATTAATGAAATCACTGAATCATGGTGAAGAGACCACCTGGAAAGAGATTGTCTATGTTTAGCACAATTCAGTATGTTAATCCAGTATCATTTTACACTTGTGGCTTTGTCAAATGGAATTGGTAGGGTTGAGAGAGAGAGATTGAACTCTCCTAGTTGCCACACTTCCTCTTCTGATAAGTGGTGTGGAATAGTGTGCCATAAAATGGGGTGGAATTCAGTGTGTGGTATAGAGTGGTATGGAATTCACTAATTACTTATGTTTATTTCTATTTCTGTAATAATCACCCTGTGATTTGAGAGCCACATGGCCTAATGGAGAGAGCGTCAACTTGGGAGTCAAGAAGAGCTGAGTGCAAGTCTTGTCTCTGTTATGTACTAGTTGTGTGACTTAAAGCAAATCCATCACTTTCAAAGGTAATAACTTACTGGCCCATGGTAGTAGAGGGAATTTCCACACATGGATTTCCAAACATCAATGAAAGTGATGAATCATGACTCTAGAGTCATTTACCTATGTCTGTTTGTCTGTCTATCCATCTGTCTGTCTACATCTAGCTATCATCTCTATATAATTTGTTTTTTATGGATGGAATTTTATGAGCACTAAAAATGTTACAAAGTATAGGTAAATTTTCTTGCTAACACTTAAGTATCTAAGTTCTCTATCTAAAGGAGGAACCAACTCTTAGCTTTTTTTGATTTAGTTCAGAAAACAGGTATTAGACTTCGTTTTTATTTTATTTAATTTCTTGATATAGGAAGAATACATGACTGAGATTTACATTTAAATGGCAAATTGGCAAAAGCAAAATAAATTCCTCTGATAAAGTTGTAAAGATGCAGATGCTTCATTGCTTTTGTTTTCATCTCTCAATCAGACTTCTGGTCACTTAGCAATAATCAATTAAGCAAGATTTATTAAGGGTCTCCTTTTTGCTAGGCAGTGTGCTAACTCCATCTTCTACCACTTAACAAAACTAAATCTGTAATATTAACCTGACTCAAACTTTTTCTGTGGCATATCTTGGATAAGGCCAGCTCAAAAAAGGCAGTGGGGCTTCCTGCCTCAGGAACCCAGAAAATGCCTTCCCTTTCTTCTCCCTTTCGCTTTCCATCCCTCAACCTTAACTCCACAGAGTACTCTGTTTTTAAGTTTACTGAAATTGAATTTCAGGGCATTTATTTATGAATATGGGGAGGCTTTTTTCAAGATAAAACTGGCATTTGTGCCAGAGAAGCCTATTAAAAATTATATGGCCAAATAAAATGAAGTTCTGTCTTGTGCTTGTATCTGAAGAATGTGAGTTTTCTTCTGTTTTCATAGGCTAAAAAATAATCTACCCTATCAAATAATCTAGAGAATGAAATCGTGTCTCATAATGCCCCATAGTGCCCCATGGTGTATCATAGTGCCATGAGAATCAGTAAGGGGATTGCATAGTTTGAAGATTCAAGGTCTCCCACGGTGCCATTTCCTAGCTGATTTTCTTCTGGGGTTTGTGATGGTTTGGTTTTGACTCTAGTGTTTTAAATATGGTTTGTTGTGTGTTTTTTATTGCTTCTGAAGAGGGTGCAGGTGCAAATATCAGGAAGTGAAACTCTAGGAACCCTGAGGGATCCTCACTCAGATGGTGCCAAACAGGTATAGTAGACAAGGGTTATCACCTTACTGCTAATCTGGCATCCTGTGGAGATTCACACGTGCCATGTGGATTATGGAGGGTGAAGTCATACAGCAGTTTGGCACCAAACTCAGCTGTTCACAGGAAGGGAGACATGGAAGACAGAGATGGAGAGAAGAATTGCTTCTCGTTCTGAGAGATGGCAGAAAAAGTACTGTTCCTGCCACATCAGGGAAAGCAAAATTACTTTTGTCTGTTTATGTTTCACTTTGACTTTGCCATGTTGTCAATTGTATACTGTGAAGGTTTCCTTGATAAGGGTGTAAGTACCATGTTTCTAGAGTTAAAAACCCTGCTGGCGGTGCTTAATGCTTATTAGCTATGGAACCCTGCTTCAGGAAACAGTTCTAATTTAGCCTGGGGTAAACAAATGTCCATATTCTGAAAGTACTATATAATGTAGAATAATTTGAAAATTGGACATCTAGTGTTGGAATCCTAAGTAGGACTGGGGAATGTAGTATTCCAACAGGTTCTTGATATAGCCTAATACCAGCCAAATTTTGTCTAGTGCAAGCACAGACTAGTTGGAATCCTAGTTGCCAAGTTCATTTCATATTCTTTAATGTAAAATTTTGAAAAAAATATTTTCTCTCCAAATAATCATATGTTAAAATAATGCAGATATTGAATTTTTACTTGTCCTTTTAAAATATTTTAATTACTATCATTGATTTTAATATTCTGTCTGAATATGTTGCATTTTATCTTCTATCTAGCCAGCTAGTTCTTTTAGTAAAGAATAAAAAGGAAGATAGTAAAGTAACACATCAACTAAGTCTGATAGTATATAAATGAAATAAAATAATCCCCCATTTTTGGGAGAAGAAAATCCTTTTTTTTTTTTTTTTTTTCATTTCTTCTTTGGAGACAAGCATGGCCATTATAATTTTAGAACATCCAGTGCATATTGTCTTTCTGGTTATATTTATTTCCCTCTATCAGTTCTTATAGGTCATCTCACACTTCCCTGTATTGTGATGTTCCACCACATTAGTGGCCAACATATTTTATTTATTTATTTATTGATTGATTGGCATGTGCTTTATTTCAAGGTCTTTGCTATAACAAAAGCGCTGCAATTAATATTTTTATTTATTTGGGGACTTCTTTCTCTGTCTCTGATATCTTTATGGTATGTTCCTAACAGTAGGCTTTCTAGGGTCAAATGCATTTTAGTCATTTTCTTAGCATAATTCTAAATTATTTTCTTTTATTTTTTTTAATCAACAGAAACCTGCCTTCTTGTCCTCCTACCCTAATCCCACCAATTGAGAACTAAAACAAAACAGAACAAAACAAATCCTGTTCCTAACATGTATAGTTCATCAAAATAAACATCCACATTGGCTATGTTCAAGAAAAGTATTTGTCTCATTCTGTATGGAGTCTTTCATTTCCTGTCAGGAGGTAGGTAGTGTGTTTTATCATGAGAGTTCTGGAATCAGTTTATTATTACATTGAAAACAGTTCTGAATTTGCTTTCACTGTATTGCTATCTCTGTAGAAATTGTCATCTTGATTCTGTTCACTTCAGTTGACATAAGATCATAGAAATCTTCCAAGATTTCTCTCAAACTCTCTTTTCTTTATCATTTCTCATGACTAAGTGATATCCATCACATTTATATACCATAACTTGTTCATCTGTTCCCAATTTGTGGGCACCATCTCAGATTCTCATTCTTGCTACAAATATTTTTGCATGTTCTTAGAATTTGTTTTTCTTTGGACTAATTCCTTTCTTAATCTACTTTCTTTCTAGCTTTTCCTATCCCTTCCTCTTCTTTCCTTTCTATTTACCTATAAAATGAAATACATTTCTCTCTCTTTCTCTCCCTCTTCTCCCTTCTTTCGGTCTGTTTCTCTCTGTATTAGGCTCCTTTATTCTAACTAGTTCAGGTGACAGTGGGGTTGAATTGTCAGTTGCTTCTCCCACCCCACCCCCCCATTCCTTTTTTGTATAGATTTTTTTGTGCAGTTTAATTATGTTAAGTAATTCTCCACAACCTTTCTTTCCCTTCTCTGAAATGTATTTCTTCCCCCTACTTTTTACATTCTTCTCTTAAGATCATTAACACATAACAAAACCTTTACTAAGCCTTATCTAATTACATTCCCTCAATGACCTTTGATGATGAGAGGGTTCAGAAGAAATACATGTATCTATCATCTCCCTATATTAGAATGTAAGCAGTTTGTCAGTCATTTTTCATTGTTCATTCATGTTTACTATTTTTTGTTTCTCTTAACTCCTGTGTTTGAACTTCAAAGTTTCTATGCAGCTCTGGTCTTTTCATCAGGAATGTGTGGAGGTCTTCTATTTCATTAAAGTTCCATTTTTCCCCTGTAGTATTATATTCATTTTTTTCTGGTTAAGTTATTCTTAGCTATAAGCATGTATCCCTTGCTTTATATAATATCATATTCCAAGTTCTTTACTTCATAGTGGTGGCTGTGAATTTGTATGTGATCTTGACTATGCCTCCTCAATACTTGAATTCTTTTTTGTTGCTTGGAATATTTTTTCTTGAACCTAAAATCTCTGAATTTTGACTATGTTTTATTTGATCATGACATTCAGATAATCCAATGACTCTTGAAATTGTTTCTCTTCAATCTGTTTTCTAGGTCAGTTGTTTTTATTATGAGATACTTACATTTTTGTTAATCTTTTTCTCATACTTTTGATTTCGTTATGATATTTTCTGTCTTATGAAGTTATTGGTTTCTGCTTGGTTGCTTGTGCCAAGTTTTTAATTCCTTTTATAATTCTTTTATTCTCATTTCTTTTTTTTTTTTTTTTTAGCATGTGATCTTGGGAGAGCCATTTAACATCTATCTCTTAACAATTTTCTCATCTGCAAAATGGGGATCAAAGTAGCAGTCTTACAGTTTGCAGTGAATATAAAATGGGATAATATTTTTAAAGCATGATATGCACTTAATAAATGCTTATGTATTCTCTTTACCCTCAGAGTTGTTTTGAGTTACACTTTCAATATCATTAGTGATTTGGAGTAATTTTTCATAGAATTTTTAAGTTTGCCATTCTTTTGAGAACTGTTTGTTCATATCTTTTGTTAGTTGCTTTTTAATAAGGACTTGGATTTTGCCATCTGTCCCTTATAGATGTGATAGACTGATACATTTATGCAACTCATCTTATTACACTAAAAAGGCCAATCTGGGCACCTGACTGCCTTGTATTTTAGATCTGATCCAGAAAGTCAGCTGCACACGTCTCATTTGTGATGTCTGGGAAACCTCGACACTCATATATCCAGATTCTGGCAAATAAAGCATGTCAGATGTCACCTGATCCCTGGAGTTCCCGGGTACCCTTTCACTCAGTATAGTTGAACTCTCGTTTTATGTCATAATTCATTGGGCATCAAGATACCATTCTTTTAGCATCCTTTTCTGTGAGATAACTACCTTATTTTTTCAGTGCTCCTAAAGGACCTGAAACCTCCAGTTTCCTATATTATAATATAGAAATCTGGCAATCCCAAGAGAGAGGAATATTCATTTTTGGTTAAGAAGAAAGATATATGAAGAGAACAGAGTGTTATAAATCACAATTTTAGAATGCTAACACCAGGAGATTGTAAGCTCCTGGAGGTCAGCTATAGCTTTTTCTATCCATGGTACCTTGTACAGTTATTTCCTGATGCTTATGCACAGTTAAGTGTGACTGTAGATAGAGTGCTAGGTTGGGATTAGGAGAAAAACCTGGATTGAGATCTTGAATTTATTAATTGTGTGACCTAGAATAGATCATTTAACCTTTCTCAGTTTCAGTTTCTTTATTTGTAAAATAGGGATAATAATAGATTGTACTTCACAGAGTTGTTATAAGAATTAAATGAAATAAAACTGTATAAAGCAATTGGAAAATTTTGAAGTGCTATATAGATGGTAGTTGTTGCTATTGCTGTTGTCTTAGTAAAAGAGAAAGAATAACAATTTTAATTTGGGCCCTGAATGATTTAGATTAGATGTTTGCATGAATTAAAATTATTTGATATTGCTTAGTTCTCCACTTTACTTTCACATTATACACTTGGTCTCCAGAAATAGGACAGAACAGAGAAAATAATTGCAATGTTGTTGTATATTATGTTGATCTAAATCAGAATTTGTAAATGCTTGCTCTTCTTTCTGAAACTGTTTTTATTTTTATTTTTTAAAAATCATATCTATCACCCTATATAAGCCAGGTGAGAACTGCCATTGAGAGTGCTAAGGGTCAGTATGTTTGAAATAATTTTGTGTCTTGACAGCTTTGAGGGCAAAAGAATTAAGACTGAGCACAGGTTGGCTGACCCAAACTTCTTTCAACATTCTGGAACATTTGGCTTTTTTAACTTTTGAATCTGATGGAGCCACATGGAAGTAGTTTGTAACAATCTGGTATCATGACTTTGCTCTGCTATGAACTATTCAAGGAAAAGATGAAAAGCTTTTATTGGTTCTTGCCACAATTGATTTTTCCTTTCTCTTCTTTCTTTCTTTCTTTCCTTCCTTCCTTCTTTCTTTCTCTTTTTTCTTTCTTTCTTTCTTTTCTCATCTCATCTCATTTTTCTCCACAAAGTTTCTTGCTTTGCCAGTATATTGGATGTGCTTGTCTCAATTGATTTGGTTCCACCTACCTGCAATCAAAGCATTCATATTATACCCACACAAGATACATTCCTTTGGCAAAGGCAGTACTGGAATCAATGCAACACATACGTGGTGGGCTCTGCTTTGTGGTCCAATCCAGGATGCATTGGCAAGCATGTGATGTTGAAATGGAAGAATTTACAGTTGATACCTAAGACAACTTCACTTTATCAAGTTTCTGGGAACAGACAGTTTTAATGATGGTGCTTCCTTGGTTTCAGAATTTCAAAATCTCTACAACAACCCTTTATTCGTAGTAAAACTCCATAAAAAGATTGAACTAAATCTTTTGAATAAATTCCTGAACTGTATTCTAATAAGCAGAAAATACTTTGTGAATTTTTTGTATTGACAATCTACGTGTGCACGTTATCTGTCTCTAAGTAGAACATAATCTTTTTGAGGTCATTCCTGTTCCTTCTTTCCTTTTTTTTTTTCCTCTTCTTTAAAATACTTGTGGCCTCAACCCCTGCCATTTTAGTAGGCAGTTCATCACTTGTTTTTGAATTGAATCAAGAGCTGGAAAAGTTACGACACAAAAGTGTGAAGACCAATGTTGTCTCTTACTTTAGATGTACCCAGGTCGCTGCCATTTTGGCTATTTTGGTTTGGACAGATGTCCAAAGACTTTCATTTGAATAGACCAGTGGCACTTAGCACAGAGGAAATTCCTCCTCTGACTGGCTCCTCTCCTTTAGCCTTGTATTTAGGAACCCCATGAGGATTATTGAAGCTTGCTGGTTACATAGATTTCTACTTGGAATCTGTGAAGAGGAATACCATATAATTTGCATCATTTTGTTTTATAGCACACTTTTCTCTTATAAATGTCTTGAAATTTTATAGAATGTTTTTGTGGATGATGCCTTGATGGTTACAGTTCTGTTGACATTGCTTCCTTTTAAAAAATGATTGTATTTACTCCTTTTTGAGATTATGGAAAAGCTTGAAAGCAAAGGTTTTCAAAAACGGACCCAGCAGCCCAGTTCTCTTTCAGATACACTGACCAGAATCTGCATCGAAGCAGAATTGATATGAGAAATTCAGATTTTATAACATTTTGGGCAGCATTATCACATTAAGCTTTGTTGTTCATGCCTGAGGCTATTATTAATTTGTTCATTAAAAACAAACCACTGAAAAGCCTGGTATAGACCATGGAAATTTTTATTTTAAATCAGAATATACAAAGACATTTGCAAAGCAAAGTGGACCTCAAAACAGTCTCAATTCATTAAACTCCAATGACTCCCTAGTATCTTTAGAATCAAATATAAAATCCTCTTTTTGACACTTAAAGCCTTTTGTAATCTGTCCCTTTTCTCCGTTTCCAGTCTGCTTATATCTTGTCCCCCATATTGTGCAATCCAGTGACACTACCCACCTTCAAGGACACCCTCTCTGTATTCTGGCCATTTCCCTGGCTCTTGCCTATCCTGGAATTCTCTCCTCCAATCTCTGTTTTCTAATCTCCCTGACTTCCTTCAGTCTTAACATCCCACCTTCTAGAAGAAGCCTTTTCAGAGCCTTTTATAATGCTAGTGCTATTTCTCTGTTGCTTATCTCTGATCTATATGTCTTTTTTATATGTACATAGTTTTTTTCCATGTTATATTCTTCCCCATTCAACATAGACATCCTTGAGAGCAGGAGCTTTCCCTCATGACTACAGTGGAGTCCTCTGGTTCCCAACTTCCATAAGCTGAACTCTTTGACATTTTTTGGAGCCCAACTTGGGGTCTATCTCCTCTGTGAAGGCATCTCCAATTTTCTCTCCTTTACTTCTCTCACCACATGCAAAAGCTATCTCCCTTGAAATTTTTCCTAACATTTTCCAGGACTTCTTCCTTGTATTTGACTACTTTATATGAGTACCTTTCTCATCTTCTCCTGTGTCTTTTCGGTCAACAAATAATTTCCATTTTTGCAATTGTGGAAACTCAGGATCAATAACAGTAGTAGTTCATGTCAACAACCATTTTTTAAGCAGCTCTTTCAGAGAATTATGCTAAACCTTTAAGATACAAAGACAAATACAAAATAATCTTTACCCCCCAGGAGCTTACTTTCATTTGGGAATACAATTTTACACAAATAAATAAATATGAGGTAATTTGAGAAAGAAAAGAGTCCTAACAATTGGGAAGATATTAGGAAAACTTGAGAAAAAGCAGTTAAAAGAGTACATTCCATGTTCTATGTGTGACATTCTATATGTATGTATTTGTAGAGATGTAATGTCTCTATCCTACCATGGGATTTTTTTCTAGTCCAGCCATTTTCTACTTTGTGAACTGGATAAATCATTTACTATTTTCACTTACTCTTTCAGCCTTAGTTTCTCATTTGTAAAATGGGGCAATCATGAGATTTATATCATAGGGTTTTGAGGCTGGGATAACATGTATTAATAATAAAAAGGACTAATGTAGATTTTAAAATTTACAAAGCACCTTGAAAAAAGTTCCCTCATTTTATTCTGATAACCTTGGAGGTTAAAGGCTGTAATTATTCTGTTTTAGAAATGAGAGAGGCAGAGGGGTTAAGTGACTTGCTAAATGTCCAAATAGAGGCAAAATTTAACTTCAGTCTTTTTTTCCCCCAACTTTAGCCCCAGTGCTCTGGATATCATGCCATCTAGATACCTTAGTCCTCCCAGTATTTCAGCACATTTCCTATGTAAAGGGCTTTGAAAACTTTAAAGTTCTATAGAAATACATGCTATTATTCACTATTAGCATGAGAGCTCTTGAAGGCGAAGTCCCTGTTTTTGGCTTTGTGTGTGTGTGTGTGTGTGTGTGTGTGTGTGTATGTGCTGGTGCTTAGCCAAAGCTTAGTGAAGGCTTGTTGACTAACCAGTGTCAGGAAGCAGTGAGGAGGGAGGATGATTGAAAGAAACTCTTAGAAGTGGCAGGAAGGGATTAACCAGTGAGGAAGAATTTATTAATCTCTTATACATGACCAACCATGTTAGGAGCTGGAGTTAAAAAAAAAAACACAAAGGAACCAGTTCCTGGCCTCAAGAGGCTTATATTCCATTTTCAGAAACATCAGATACATAGACTGTTATATACTAGGGATAAGAATAGAGAATGGACATCGTTTAATGGGAATTTGCAAGTAAAATCCTTCTACCAATGTAGTCAACAACTTCTCTGTAAATTATAGTCTCAGAGCACTGAGGAGTTTAGTCACTTTTTCCAGTCCCTCTGAATATGTAATAATACTAATAATAATAGCATATATATGTTATTTTAATGAAATAACAATAACATAATGCCAGTGTTACTATGTCACTTTAATGTTCACAAAACACTTTATAAATATCTCATTTAATCCTTATAACAAGCTTTAGAATTAGGTGCTATTTTTATCCTCACCATTTAGATAGGGAACCAATTCATGGAAGATAAGATGCCCAGTGTCACATAAGTAAGTTTCTGAGGCTAAATTTGTACTCAGATTCTTCTGACTCCAGGTTCAGCATGCTGTTCACTGCACAACCAAGCTTCTTTCTTAATTAAAAAAAATTTTTTATTGATTTTTTTTATATTATCATAGTATTCCATGTATTTCTTCCTTCCCCCACTCCGAGAGCCATCCTATATGATAAAAAATATTTTTAAAGAAGGAAAACATAAAAGAACTTTAAAGATATTTATTTTTAACATTATTAATTTTTTTAATCTTCTCAGGATTTTTTGAAACCATCCTGCTCATCATTTCTTATAGGACAATGCTTTTCTGTCACAATCATGTCCCACAGATTATTTAGCCATTCTCTAAATGATAGATCGCTCCTCAATTTCCAATTCTTTACTACTGCAGAAAAATTTTTATGTACATATAATTTCTTTTCATTTTTATTTATCTTTTTTGGACTACTGATCTAGTTAGTAATGGCTTTGCTTGGTCAAAGACTATGCAATTTTATAACACTTCAGATGTACTTCTGCATTTTTCTCCAGAATAAAGTACTAGTTCACAACTCTAGCAACAGTGCATGAGAATCCAAAATTTTCTACAATCCCTATAGCATTTCTCATTTTCTATTTCTGTCATGTTAGGTAATCTGATAGGTGTGAGAGGATACCTTAGAGTTGCTTTGATTTATATATAAATAATGAAAAACCAGCACATTTGTACAATATACTGAAAAAGTTGCAATATGTAACACCTATGGACCTCCCACTTCCATGAAGGGATAGGTTGGGAGAGTCTTATTCTATTTCTTTATCCAAATCCTGCTTTATCTTTATAATTTTGTAGTATTTATTTTTGATTTTTCTGGTGTGTCACTGTTCTTTCCATTTACATTGTTCGAGTTAATATGTATATTGCTTTCTTGACTCTTCTTATTTCCTTCTGCCTCAGTTCATATAGATTTTTCATAGTTCTGTGTTTTTATCACACATATCATTTCTTACAGTACAGCAGTATTATGTTACATTTTTGAACCAGTTTGTTTAACTATTCCCCAGCGGATGAACATCTACTTTGATTCCAATTCTAAGCTTTACAAAAATTGCCACTGTAAGTATTTTGAAGCATATAGAGATTTTTTTTTTTATTAATGACTTCCTTGGGGTATAAACCTAATAATAGGGGCTCTGGTTTAAAGACTATACCTATTTTGGTTACTTTATTTGCTTAATTCCAAATTTCTTTACAAAATGATTGTAACATTTTACAGCTCCACCAAAAATGCATTAGTGTTCCTACTTTCCCACAACCCCTCCAACATTGACTGTTGCCATTTTTTGTTGTTGTTGTTGTTGTTATTTTTTTCTAATCTTCAGGGTATGAAGTAAAACTGTAGAATTGTTTTGATTTGCATTTCTCATTATTAACATTTTGGAATATTTTTTCATGGAGTTTATAATACTTAGCCTTTTTTTGAGAACTATTTATTCATATACTTTGAACATTTATCCAGTAGGGAATGGTTAGTATATATATTCATGAAGGCATATTTGTACATTATATATGTTTATATACACACATATAAATGTGTAATGTAGATATATTTATATATATACTTATATACACATATTTATTTTATATATCAAACTTTTATCAAGGAAATTTGTTACAAACTTTTTTCCCTCTTGGACCAGTTGTCTTTTTATCTTTCTTATTCTTATCTTGTCTGTGAAGCTTTTCAGTGTCAAATAAGCCAAAGAGTCTATTCATGTTTTTGTAAATCACTTCTCTCTTGTTTGGTTAAAAATGCATCTCTTATGCATAGCTGTGCGAGATAGATGATGTTTCTTCTCTAAATAATAAAAAAAAAGATCTTTAGAATGTATTGCAAAATGTGGTGTAAGATGTCATTTTAAGCCTGATTTCTGCCAAATTAATTACCAGTTTCCCCAGCATTTTTTTTATTAGATAGGAAGATTTCCCCTACATAATTTGTATTTTCTACATTATCAAGCACTGAATTATTTAGTTCTGTTGTTTTGATCTCTCTGTTTTTAATATGAATGATAATTACTGCTTTTTTAATATAGTTTGAGATCTGAATGTGTTATGTCTCATTTTGCCCTTTTCATCATTTTTCTTGATATTTTAGATATTTTCCAAATGAGCTTTTTATTATTTTATCAAGCTCTATAATGCATCTTCTTGGTGATATGATTATGTAGCATTAAGTTTAAATTAATTTTGGTAGTATTGTATTTTTTAATTAGATTGGCATGATTTAGCCATGAATACTGGATATTTCTCAAGCTATATAGATTGTTCTTTATTTGTTTAAGTGCTTTATAATTAAATCTACACAAGTTTTTTGTGTGTTTTGGGAGGTTAATTCCCAGATATTTTAGGAAATTTATAGTTTTTTTTTGGTATAAAATTTTTCTTTCTGTTAATATATAACATGTTATAAACATGTTATTTCATGTGTTTTTATTATTATATAGAAGTACTATTGACTTTTGAAGATGTATTTTGTAATGAGCAACTATTCATTGTTTCAAGTAAAATTTTTGCTGATTCCTTGGAGTTTTCCAAGTAATCCATAACATCCATTCATACATACATGTATATGTATATCTTCAGCTATCAAGGGTGATTTTATCTCTTCTTTACCTATCTTTATTTCTTTGATTCTTTTCCCTTGTCTTATTGCTGTTGCTAATGTTTCCAGTACTTGGTTTGGATTCTTTAGATGGTGGAAACAGTCGGAGTTGCTTTACTTTTGGTGAATTATTTCTGGTTTGGGGAAGTTTAAGAATCATGGGAATCAGAGACAATATCAGGCACAATAGGCCACCGTTCTGTTGCTTACATGATCCAGAACTACCAGGTTTCTTTTATGTGTCAGAGACAAGATTTGAATCTAGATATTTCAGATTTCAAGGCCAGTTCTCCAGTGCTCTGCTTTTCTATTTCAGGTATAAACACAGCATATACCATAGAAGTCATAATTCTGAGGGGAAAAGTAACAGCATCGGGACGGAATAGGAGAGGCTTCACACAAGGAATTAGATGAGGAGAATAGTGTAAGGAATAGTTTGGCAAGGATTATGACCACTTCTTCCTCATCAGCCAGGCTCAAGGAGAGGCCAAATGAAGGTAGAGATGATTTTAGAAGTATATAAAGCAGGAATGACCTTGATGGCCTTAAGTCCTAAAATGCAGCCTGACATTTAGAGACAGGATATAAATTTAAGTTTCCTGCTTCCAGATTTAATGGCCACCCCCCAGTAATATCATTTAATATGCTTAGTAATTTATTTGTTGCATATTTTTCATGTTGACACAATGATATTGGGAGGGATTCTCTCTACAGGTTGAATATGTTACAAAAAAGTTTTTTAAGAATGATTTTTTAACCTTTTTTTTTTTTTTAAACCAGAGCTGTGATTTCATCAATGTAGGTGAGGAGTCCTTTTTACTCTCCAACCCAGTCACTCCTCTGTAACTTCTGTTGTTTTAGAGAGATGCTTGGAAAGCACTGCCTATATGTCCCAGAAGCCAGACTGGAAATCAGATCTCCCTGACTCTGAGTGTGCTCTCTAGCTGTCATACCAGACTCCCTTTCATTGATCTTAATTTATTCCAAATAATAATGATGACCCTCCTTTATAATCCTCTCTAGTTACAAAAAAAAAAAAAAAACTTTACAGAGATGATTTATCTTATCTGTACCTCACCACAGTCCTAGGAGGTAAGTACCACAACTATGATTTTCCTTTTGCTAATTTGCTGATGAGAAAACTCAGACTTGGAAAGGTTGAAGAGGTTTGTGGCACCAGGAAGTAAGTCACACAGTGCATCTCAACCTAGATCTTCTGGAACTAAGTTCACGACTCTGTTCCATCATGCTGTGTTTTAGTAAGTCTGCTCAAATAGAATCATTTTTTCTTCCCCACATTAATGAGATGGGAGCAGTTGTGAGATTTTTCTGATTGGTCTGGTAAAATGAGACCCATTATCTGGGATGCAGAAGTGTGTTCTTCAATAAGTAATTACCCCTTAGAGAACCCTAGCATATCAACTAAAAATTATTGGAAGTAATTCATAACTTTAGCAAAGTTGCAGGATACAAAATAAATACACATAAATCATCAGCATTCTTATACTTCACTAACAAAATCCAACAGCAACAGATACAAAGAGAAATTCCATATAAAATAACTGTCGATAGCATAAAATATTTGGGAATCTATCTGCCAAAGAAAAGTCAAGAACTACAAAACACTTTCTACACAAATAAAGTTAGATCTAAACAATTGGAGAAATTGTTTTTAAATTTAAAATGCCAGATGTATTTCTGATTGTGAAAATTTACCCTATATTTCTTGTACCCCAGCGTGTGATGTGAATCCTGGGACATTATTATTCTCCAAACCAAACTTCAAAAACTTCAAACTGAATGATGAAATCAAATAATGAAGATTCTATTTTAAAAGTGATAGGTCTTTTGTTTTGTTTCATTTTATTTTTTAGAATATTTTGCCTGGATTAAAAAAAAAAATGAGATTGGAGGAAAGGGAGACATAATCATTAGCTTAAAATTTCTGTGGAATTGTCTTGTGGAATGAGGTTTTGGTTGAAATTACAAGGAGGCAGATTTCAATTTTGATATAAGAAAGAATTTTTAAACAATTAGAACTGTCCAGCAGTGAAATGGGCTTTCAGAGCTATTTGACTTCAGTAGAAATATTCAGGCAGCAGCTAAATGGAACATACATCAGGGATATGGTAGCAGAAAGTCCTGCATTGCATAGGATTTATACAAGATGACTTTAAAGGTCCCCTTTTACTCAAAGATTTTTTGTCCCATGTTGTTTCTCTATTTTTGGTCTCCCTTCCCCCTGTCCCAGCCTTTTTCTGATTCATTATTGCCCTGGAGATAATAAAATATTCTAAATTTTTGAGAAATATCAAATTTGTGAGAAAGCCTCTAACTTTCATTTCTCCTTGCTTCATATTGTAGCATTAGACCCTAGAAATTCACTCTGTATTATTGACTAAAAAATTCTTGGGGTAATAATGGTATTAAAAAGGAATTGAAAATAGAATAGATGTACCATCTCTCCTGACCCCACCAGAGAGAGCTAGAGCTTAAAGATTTGCTATAGATAAACCACAAACCATGTATTAAATAGATTATTATGTAATTGTGTCAAAAGTAATTTTGTAAGTTAAGTTTTTGTTTTATTAGGCACCATTTATCCTTCCCCTGACTCCAGATTCAAGAGTATCAGTATGATCTTTGAATTGCAGAGGGAAGGAAACACTCCCTGTATACCTTTTCCTTGATTCCCTGATATAAATGACCAGATGTGTGGTCATAATCACTGGTTAACATAAGAACCACCTAACAAGATTTTGGACTGGTATTTCTTGGAGAATACTTGAATGTGCACACTGCTGGCCCTACCCTTGCCCCACCTCCGCCTCTAACCTACTCTGGGGCTTTGTATTTCTGTTTGTGTTTATTACATTCCTTCTTGGAGTTGTGTGCCAAGTCTGGAATTCACTCCCTCCTCAACACAACCTCATAGAATCCCTCTTATCTTTTAAGACAAAGCTTTCTATGCTAATATTCTCTATTCTCCTTCTCTCTCTCCTTTGATATGATAGAAACTCATTTTCTCCCCTTTTCCCTTTCTTTTCCTTTCCCCTTTTTTCTTTCCTTTCCTTTCCTCTCCTTTTCCCTTTTCCTTTCCCCTTTCCTCTCCTCTCCTCTCCTCTCCTCTCCTCTCCTCTCCTCTCCTTTCCTCTCCTCTCCTCTCTTCTCCTCTTCTCTCCTTTCCTTTCTTCTCCTCTCCTTTCCTTTCCTTTTTCCTTCCTTTCCTTTCCTTCCTTTTCCCTTTTCCTTTCCTTTCCTCCTTGTTTCCCTCCCCTTCTTCTCTTCTTTTCTTCTTATTTTCCTCTTCTCCCCTTCCCTCAGCTTTCCTCCTGCCTCCCTTTTTCTCTCTCCTATATCCCTTTCCTCTCCATTCCCTTCTTTTCCCACCATTTTCTTTCCCGTTAACACTGTTTCTATCAGCTAACAACATCTGGCACACAGTAGGAGTTTAATGATTTTTAATTGATTTAACCCCATATATATTTGCCCTTCTGCAACTTTCACCCACTGGTTTCATTTCTGCCTTCAGTTTCTAACCTTTCAGGGTCAAGCAGTAGAAGTCTAATTCCTTCTTTCGTATGAATATACTTCAGCTATCTGAAGCAGCTCTCATGTTTTCCTCCATTTTCTTTAGGATACACATTTCCAGTTCTCTTCGGTATGGATGCTTCTTCCCCATTGCAGCTCATGTTCAGATATTCAAATGTAGGAAATATTTGTGGTCTGATTAATGTAGGGAACTCTTGATGTGGGAACTTGCCCTACCCATGCAGAGCCAATCTATCTCTGACTTAGTAGATAAGGCATAAGCAGTTAGATGCCTTAGGCACAAAAAGTCATAGATAATTATTAGAAGCAGTATTTGTGGGGGCAGCTAAATGGTGCAATGGATAAAGTTCTTCCTCCTGAAGTCAGGAGGATCTGAATCCAAATCTGGCCTCAGACACAATATATCCTAGCTTTGTGATCCTGGACAAGTTACTTAACCCCAATTGCCTCAGAAAAAAAAGAAGGAACCAGCATTTGAACATTGGTCTTCTGGACTCCAAGTTGGGTATTCTCTTGACTACACAATGCTGGGACTAAATTACAAAACACACCATTTATGCTACATTTGAAAGAACATATGTTGAAAGTATCTTTTTATGCTTATGTTTCAACTGAATTAAAATCAGCAATCATTTATTAAGCACCCATTGTATACAAGACTAGGTGTGGGGAATCTTATGATCACAGGATTATAGACTCAAAAATTTTGAACTGGAAAAGCCCTTAGATATTAACTAATTTAAATTTCCATTTCATTGATAAGGAAGCATAACTCAACTAGGAATTTAAGGGGCAACTGGATGATGTAGTAGATAGAGCACTGGCCCTGAAGTCAGGAGGACTTGAGTTCAAATTCAGCCCCCGACACCTAATACTTACTTCTTCTGTGACTCTGGGCAAGTCACTTAACCTCAATTTCCTCCCCCCAGCTCCACCCCACCACAGAAATTTAATGACCTGCTCAAGGTTATACAGTTATCAGAATTTGAACTCAGATCCTATGACTCCATAGCCATAGATTTTTAAAGTGTCTGACATTTCTAATAATTTTGATTTCTCTAGCTTTAGGATGAATGGAAGGAGTAAAGATCCTTTGCAGTGTCAGACTGAGAATAATGGGTATAGCCTAACAGCCTGAGAGTCTAGTCTTGCTTAATTGTCCTGGAAACCTATAATTTTTACTTTATGTAAAGTCCAGATGTCTTGGTTTCCAATAGGAGATATGATCCTGAAAACTGCCAGCAAAGACAGTTGTGTTAGAATTTAGCGGCAAATGTTCTATCTAGGTTTTGTAATTATTTTTGTCTTCAGACCAAGGAATTCTTTATTTTTTTTCCCCTTTTAATCTGGAGTTATTGCTGAAAATGGATCTCTTAATTTTTTTTTTTTCAGATGAAAGCTAAAGGAACAAGCCAGTGCTTGGAACCATTAGTGACTCTGTGTAGCTCCTTGTAGTATAAATTACCATCATTAAACATTACCCATATAGTGAGTAGGCGGCAATGACTTGGCAGGCAGCAGAGAATATTGCTATCCAGGAAGCCTATTAAAGATGGGCCTTGGGACTTTAGCTCCTTCAGCCCCTGGTGAGTGAGCAGGTTTTAAAATGGGAAAGCAGGGTGTCATGATTTACTTGGGGAAAACCTCAAGTTGTTACCTCACCACATAAAGTGGTCGAGGCTCCACTTGTTGACTTGTTTCTTTGCAAAAGGGGTCCTGTGAATACCTACTCATCACATGTCGGTGGCTAGTCATCAGCTTTTCCTGAATGAGTCATTTGCCCTTAATATTAAAGGTTAGTATCTTGCTGCTATGTTCCCTATATATTCTCTGACTGACTGACTGTCTGTGTCTCTGTGTTTGTCTTTCTCCCTTTCCTTTCCCCCTCTCCTTTCCCCCTCCCCGCCTTTCATCTCCCATCTTTGTTTGTAAGCTAAAAAAAGTTAGTGGTTGATTTCTAGTGTCCCCATTTCTGAAATTCTTTAATTCTATATTTCATTCTAATGAAACTAGAGTAAAGGAAGGCAATTGAGAAATGTGACATTTTTAGTCAAGTCTGCCATGAAGAAAATGTATATGTTATAGTTAAATCCCAAACTTGGCTTAAATCTGAATGTTTTTACCAAGAACAAACATAAATGTGCAACAGTTAAGGACCTGAAATTATTAGAGCTTTTAGTGTGTGAATTTTACTTTGCTGATACCAATTGGTGAGCAAATTGTTGATTCTTTCCGGGATTGGCCAGATGTTGCTGACTAACATTATCAAAATTTTGGTTAAGTAATTTACTTGCATGAGGCCAAAGTTATGTGTTGAATTCTCATGTGAACCAGCAATTTCTGTCTTATTCCATGGGTTTCTTACAGTACTCAAGTCAGTTAGATTTGTTGTTGATTACAAAAGATTCCCAATGAGAAACTGAAAGTAGAATCAACACAAATATATCTATGATAGGGAAAATAATTTTCTATTGGTTATAGATAAATGGTGAGCTATCCATATATTTTTTTAAAAAAAATTCTAATTTCAAGCTTAAGTAATGTCTTAGGCTGATGTTAGACTTTTTACTTCAGTATGAACATAGGCCATATTTACTGAAATAAAAATTTATACTGTGTTCATTGACAGACAAATGAAAAATTTTGACATGTAAAGTAGAATCAGTCAGTTGACAAACATTAATTAAATGCTTACTGTATGCTAGGCTAGGGTTACAAAGAAGGGCAAAGACAGTAACTGTTCTCAAGGAACTCACATTCTAAGGAAGGAAGCCACATGTGCCTAGAAAATGGATGTGAGGTGACCTTAGAGGGTGAGCCTGGGAGCACCCAGAAAAGTTTCCAGTGGAAATGGGGCTTAAGCTGAGACTTAAAAATCAGACAATCCAAGAAGTAGAAGGGAGGAGGAAGAGCATCAGAAGATGGATGGCCAGTGAAAAGGCATGGGGAAGGAAGATGGGGTGTCAGGTGGGAACAAGACCATGAAGACGGCAGCTGGGTCATAGAATGTGTATGGGAGAGGAAAGGATGAGAAGTTTGGAAAGGTAAAAAGGGGTCAGATTATGAAGAACTTTACATGAAAAATATATATTGATATTTGACCCAAGAAGTGAAAGGGAGCCATTGGAGTTTATTGAATCAGCGATTGATATGATCACATCTGCACTTTAGGAAAATGACTTTGACAGCCATGTGGGAGGTAGTTTCCAGTAGGGAGAGATCTGTAACAGGAAGTCCAGGCTTTTGTAGTTGTTCTGGGGAGAGGTGTTGGAGGCCTGGAGGAGAAAGTGTGGGCTGTACTAGATATCTTTGGTCATTTCAGGCTCTTTAATTCTAGGAATGCTTGATTTTTAGAAGTGAAAATAGAAATGTTGAGACCTTTAAGAGGTATATAAAAATGGGGCATTGGTTTCTATCCAGAGATGGGTAAAAAACTTCACTAAAAGGGAACTATCTCAGAGCAGGATGGTGTTCTTCCTTCAGAAGTTCACAGCTTTATTGCATGTGCCCAAACTGGTAGACCCAGATCAACCGGATGTAAACAAACTTGAATGGTAAACAACCTAGGGTGTGGCCCATGATGAAAGAAGATAAACATTCACCAAAAGAACATGTTTGTCTTACCCCACCCAGGTGAGGGATTTAGGCCAAGAAATCTGAGTTAGGGTTTCCCTCCAAAGGGTTACCAGACTCTTAGCCAGCATGGCAGCTGCCAGTGAGATTTGCAAGACAATAGGTAGAGGTATTTAATAAAGAGACCACATTAGCCTAGTGGCTCTATCAGATTCTTTCCATTTTGCTGGAAAGTCCTTACAATTTACATATTCTAGTAATGACATATTTTCTAAAATATCTCTTAGAACAGAGTAGTTAGCATATCCTCTTAGACTGATTTTTAGTTTCAAGACTGAATTTTTTGGTACTCTGTTGCTTGCAGTTCCACTTTTCATGGAAATGGCTATATGGATTATTTGAGTTACTTTTATACTATTCGACTTTAATTAATTTAGCAAGTAACACACAGAAATCAGAAATCTTGAAATAGTTTAGGACCTTTTGGGATTTTAAAATTCAATTTCAAAGTAATATATAATATCATGGGAGAAAGATGTTTTCTCAAGACAAATTTAACCCAAATATGCTATTTTCTCAAAGCATTGATATTTCACAATAGTTGTAATTATCAAAATAAATTAAGACACATTTTCAAATAATTTGTATTTTCAGATTTTATGTATATCTCCAAAACGATTTGCGATCTAGATTTATATCTCTGGGAAGGAGTTCAATTTTTATTTTAAAAGTTTTTCTGATATAATTTTGGCCTGTTTTTACAGGATTAATAGAATTTTGTTAATTAATTCAATAGGTATTTGCTAAATAAGCTTAAGATTTGAGAGTGATTATAGAGATTATCAAGTTGAACTCACTTATTTCACAATTAAGAAAACTAAAGCTTCAGGTTCATTTAAATGAAGTGACAGATTTGGGACTTGACCTTTCTGAATCTTGCATCTGATTCTTCCTGCTATACTATCTAGGATTTATTATAAATAGTGGACAAAAAATAATTAAAAAGAATAAGTATTCTTATTTTTTTCTCTTTAAGTTACATAACACTGGTGATTATTATTTTTTGGGGGGAGAGGCAATCATACTTAAATGGCTTGCCCAGAGACACATAAGTGTCTGAGGTTGAATTTGAATTCAGGTCTTCAAGATTCTAGAGCTAATTTCCTCTCAATTCTTCCCCTAGTTGCCCCCTGGTGGTGATGAATTTTAAAAATGATTTCTCCCTCCCCCCCCTTTTTTTTTTTTTTTCCATTTTTTCCTTTTGGTGGGCCAGATTTAAATCATTCCCATTTCTATCTGAAGAGGGCAAATTGAGTTTCTTCTTTTTTTTTTTTTTTTTCAGGTCCTAATAACAAACTAGTTAGTGTACTGTAAAAATACAAATGTCAAGAAATGGACACTAGAGAAAATTGAATCTTTTATATTTCTTAATCACAATGCTCCCCTGCAAGTAGGTATTTTTATCAGTTTTACCTAAATATAGCACAGGTATGCAGATGCTAGGAATTGTAAACCCCAGAGCAATTGCATTACCTCTTTCTGTCTCCCATCTCTGAAGTTAGAGATAGCAGGGGATGGTGGATGGAGAGCTGACCAGAGCTAGAAGGCCTTGGACTCAGGCTTGCCACTGGCTGTGGAACTATTTTTCCTCACCAGGAGTTCCTTATAACAATGGAATCACATGTTCGTACCTTATTCTTACATATTAAAAGTTCAATTCTTTCATATCATATGGTTCTGTCATGTCATGTTCATATGGGGAACAAGTACCCTGTTACATATGTGTAGAATATCATGTAATATTAATTGTTTAAAGCAGTATTCCTTTCAAGGATCTTTTCAAGGCCTGAAAGGTAAGGACCAGGCTGAATGTTGTTCTGTAAACTGGAGTTTGTGTGCTTTAGACTGGTTAATTGAAAATGTTAAGGTAGTCTTCTTTAAAGAAGCTGGTCACTTCATAATATTAAATAGGTCTAATATCAAAGTAAATGTTTCCTCATCATTTAGGAAGATTGCTTTAAATTTCTTGAAAGCAGGGACCTTTTTGGACAAGCCTCTATCCCCTGAAATTTCTGCTATAGACTCTTTCACATGCTTTGATGATTCAACACATGTGTTGAACTCAATTGCATCAGATGTCAATGACTAGTAATGCTTATATTCCCTTTAAAACTAAATTAAAAAAAAAACATAACTTGATTTCTTACGAACATGTAAGAACTATTTCTTTTTTTTTTTTTTTTCAGTGAACACAGCTTGCTTTTGTTGTAATGGACCTCCAGCTAGGGTATCTCCCCCCCCCTTTTTTTTTTTTAATATAAAGTTGTTTGAAAATAAAATATCAAATTTTGTAGAAATATTGCAATCTCACAATTTGTTCCCAGAATCAGAAGAGTATTTATTCATTCAACAAGCATTTATTAAACATCTCCCCCTCTTTTCCAGGTACTGTATAGTACAAAGATAAAAATGTTCTAGACCTACTCCTCAAGGAGTTTACATTCTGTTAGTCAGTAGGTAATTAGGAGTCTTTAGGGCCTGTTTGTTTACTTAGTGTTGACTTTATGGCCATGGAACTGTTTTTTTACTTGTTCATTTTTTTTTATTGATGCTTTTTTGTGTTATCAGTCATTTCTGATAAACTCCCTCTGTCCTTTGTAACAAAGAAAAACAGTTCCAGTAAAATGAGCCCTCAAATGACCTACCTGATAGTGTATTCAGTATTCTGCTTCTGCATTCTCCTAGACCTCTTTACTGAAGGGAGGAAAGCATATTTTGTTTGTTTGCTGTCATCAAAATTGGTTATTAGATTTTAATATATATATTTTAGAGTATTGTTTTCATTTGCTTTGTTAGTCATTATGTATGTTTTTCTCTTCTGCTAACTTCAGCGTGCATTAATTACTTCTTACAAGTTTTTTTTGTTTTTATGATTTCTCCACATTCATCAGCATTTCTGATAATCTATTACATTCATTCATATTCATATAGATCATAATTCTTCCAACCATTCTCTGATGGACACTTTTTTTAATCACAAAAAATGTTACTATGAATATTTTGTCATGTATTGGACTTTGCTTACTATCTTGGACCTCTCGGGACTATATGGTCACTGGTAGTATTGCTGGGTGAAAGGCTTTATATTTCTGCTTTGGTTTTATTTATCCATTTAAACATCATTATTCATGTTACCTACATTTTGGTTAGCAGCTAGGAGACAGAGAGATGCGTGTTTGTAACAAGCCTTTCCAAATAAGTTTCTCCCGCACAACGGCTCTAGCTGCCACATGACACTGGATTTTCTGGGGCTCAGTGGTTCATCCAACAAACTTGATTTGACCTCTCTGAAGCTTATTCTAATATCACGCCACTTGAATCACCAATGCCGAATTCCTTAGGCTACTACACATTCTTCCCTGATATTTCTTAATTTATTTTAAAGTGGAAAGTTTGCAAGTTGACTTTTGTAGCATACGTAGCACAATTTGGCCGACAGCAGTATCTGGCAAAAGAAATAACCAAATTATTATTCAGTCATGGGTTTTTAACAGCCGCAAAAGCAAGTGGATGTTAACTAAATGATGCAATTTATTCCCTTCCCTCTTATTGCCAGCTTGCCTATTACAGAAAGAGTGCCAGTTTTCAATAAGTGGTACCCAGATGGTATTCACATGACGCCTACTTGGTTACAGAACCGAAGCAGGGAATAACTCGGCAGCCACTACAAGCTGTGGGTCAATGGAGGGGGAATGCCTGTTGCTTCACAGTTTTGCATATGTAAATCTGTTAATGTTATGTCAGTATTGTGCGGTCTAAACACAAGCATTCCCTTTCTCTGGGGCCCAGATGAACTTGGATTTCAGCCCAGTTAGCGAGGATCTAGGAGAGAATACTGCAGTCTGAGAATGCTGCCATGGCATGCGCTTCCGGGATGCTCTCCTGTTCTCCCCAGCTGAAGCTGTGTTCAGGAAGTGCCTGTGATAGGCTGGCTCCCTAATAGGAGAGCCAGGCAGGGTTTTCTAAGGTTGGACGCAGAGATTGTCTAAGTGTGAGCGTTCATCTATTTTTAGTCCAGCTTCGAAGACAATTCATTTGGCCTACTCTGTGTCTGTTTCCCTCACACTTTCTTTCTCTGTCTGCCACACTTCGGCACTCTATTTCATCAACTGCAGATGTGGCACACAGCCGTCTCCGAAAAGTCATGAACTGTGTCGTCTGTGCTGTTTAACAGCCAACATCTGCTGCAGCAGCCTGATGGAAACAGCATGGAAATAATGTTTGGGAAGGCACTTGAGCGCTTTCACTTTGTCTTCACTTTGGCCTGTCCAGACAATTATTTTACATTAATGGTATCAAGATAGAAACTATAAAAAGCAGATTTCAAATATTTCCTTCTCACCTTCTTTCCCATTTTAAAAGTTGCACTTTAAAATCATACTTCCTTTTTATAGTTGATTAATTCTTGTTTTCAAAACCTTATTATAATGGGTGAAAACAACAACCAAAAAAATGCGAATAAAAAAACAGAATTGTTATGTTTAAATGCTTTTAAAAAAAAGACCTATGGTGCTGGTTTAACCAGTGAAAATATTCCTATAGGTATTGTAAACTTTATGTGCCATATGAAATACATTAACTGGGTTGTTTTTTTAACAGAATAAAAAGTACATATTTTAACAATTTTGTAAATTTTTAAGGTTGTATTTCTGCTTCAGTCTTATGATTTTGAGCTATAAACCAGGGGAGTGGATTTTTTCCATAGACATGGATTTTCCTGAATTTTATATGTTGAAAACCTTTATTTGTATTGGATCCTTTGGACTTTTTTTTTTTTTTTCCAAATAAGAATGCATCTATTGAGGAGCAAAATATTTGGTGAAGGAATGGTTAGTAACAGTTATTGTGTTTTTGTTATTGTACCCTTGATTCTTAAAACCTAAGCAAAGCTACATTATTATAAAATGTTTTCAAGAGGAAGTTATTTGGTATAACTGTCTTTTATGTACAGGAGTATTCTATACTTTTAGAATGTTAATAATAGAATTTTCATTATTTTCGGTATTTGGATTTTACTGTTTGCTCTGAAAATGCATTTTTGGTTAATTAAGTATTCCACATCTCTGATTCTGGAGATTTATTTATTTCTGTAACATTTTGCTGTATCTGTTATACAGACAAAGTAGCATGCTTCACTACTCACATTTCAAGTCACTAGACTTTGTTCTGAAGGACCAGATGGAACAATGCAGATCGTTTTTATCTTTTGTCCTTCATACTGTAACCTGATCTCTAACATAGTTAGACATCTAGCAGAAAATTTACAATGTGAAAGAAAGCAAAGGGTTTAGACAGTGGAGCAACAGTGGTAAAAGGAAAAAAAAACTCATAAAATCAATGGAATCCCAGAGCTGGAAGGGACTTAAAATTATTTAGTCCCAATTCTTTAATCAGAGCATCGGTTTCCTCTACAACATTCCAAATTGTCATCCAGGCTCTACTTACTAGTGTTGGGGACTCATTACTTTTCATTTTTGGATACTTCCAGTTGTTAAAATGGTCTTCATCATGCTAAACCCAAGTCTACTTCTCTATGGATTTCATCTGTCACATCTAGCTTTGCTTTCTCTGACCAAGCAACATAAGTCTAATACCTGTTCCTCATGAATACTTTTAAAAATATTTTAAAGTATACTTTTTCAGAGAGCATGTTCTTTTAGATTTTCTCTTTTTCAGAGTTATAATTTGACTTCCTTGAAGATATATAACATAGCTTCTGTTCTCCTTGTCATCCTTGCTACCCTCCTTTGGTCTTATCCAGCCTTGCCAAGATTTTCCCTAAAATTTGGTGTTCAGAATAGAATATGATATTTTTGGATATCTTATAAAGAATACTGGCCAGTATCTTTTTGTTAATGCAACCTATTTACATCAAGTTTTGGAGGGAACCTGTGTCACACTCTTGACTCATTTTGCCTTTACATATTATATTTGACCAATATTCCCATTTCTTATTAATTAGAACTGTTGTGTATCACCCCTTTCCTATCTTTGTTCAATTGACTGTTTGAACCAAAATATGGAACTTTGCATTTATCCATATTAAATTTCATCATAGATTTGGTCCTTCTCTTAAACCGGTAAAAAGTGTTTGAATTCTGTTCTTGTTATCCTTTGATTGACTTCCCCTCTGAGCTCTGGGATATCTGCAAATAAATTCATTATATTTGTATCTTCATTTAAGTTGTCAATAAAATGTTAAAGACAGGTTTATCAAGAACAGAATCTACTGTTTCTGTAGATTTTTTCCAACCATCTATTATTAAACATTCTTTTAATCCAGTCCTTAAATCAGTTTCTGTTCCATTCCATTATGCTATTATGCAGTTCACATCTCCCTCCTGAAATATCATGAGAAACTTTCTTGGATACTTTGTTAAAATACAGATATACTTTGTCTGTGTTATTCCCTCAACCTACCAGTTTTATAACTGCATAAAGACAGAGAGAGAGAGAGAGAGAGAGAGAGAGAGAGAGAGAAGGAGGGAGGGAGGGAGAGGGAAAAAGAGACAAGAGAGACAGAATGAGAATATGAGGGTAATCTGGTGTAATAAACATCCAATGGAGTTATGCAGGTTCATGATAATCACTGCTTCCTATTATTTATTTATTTTTAGTAATCAATTACAGATTTTTTTTAGGCTTCAGTGTTAAAGTCACTATCTCATATTTTGTAGGATCTACTGTTTTGATTCTCTTTCTCATTCTTCCCTCTTGCTGACCAAATCTGTGGCTTATTACCGATTACTACTAAAAAATATTTCAAGTAATCACATATTTCAGTATTTTGGTTTCAGTATTTTCAGTAATTTGTTACAAGAGCCTTCAACTCTTTGAAGACCATCAGGGTTTCTTACTATTTCTCTTTTTTCATTTGGGATTTCAGTTACCTCTTAACTTTTTGTCTGTTCTTTCTAGTTTGAAGTTTTGCCTCTTCTTGATACAGAAACAAAGTAAGAGTTGAATAATTCCACATTTCCTCTGTTAATTTACCATTGTTCAGTCTATTGTTAACAACATCCCAGAATCTTGGTTGGAGTAAACCTTGGAGCCATTTCCTTAAGTTCATCCCTGATCAAGGATCACTTATAACTGTCCTCCACAAGAAGTCACCTCCACTTGAAAACTTTGTGTGAAGGGAAATCCACTGTCTTTTAGGATATTCCCATTACACTTTTGGATAGTTCTAATTTTCATAATGTTTTCTCTTATCTCAAGCCCAAATCTACCTCCCTGCATCTTCCATCTATCATTCCTAGTCCTGTCCTCTGATAGTAAGCACAAACTAGCTAACCTACCTCTCTATAGAAGATCTTAATGGATGGCTATCATATCTTTTGCTATATTCTCTTCTCTACATTAAACATTTTCACTTCTTTAAACTGATCCCCATGAAGAATGTTCTTGAGACCCTTCATTGTTCATGAGTTCCTTTATTTCCTCTTCAGCTTTTCAGTTATCTTTTAAAAATTTGGTAACCTGGACAGACCACAGGTATAGTCTGACCAGGGCAAAGAATGGTGAGACCCTTCATTCTATCAGAAACTGCAACATGCCTGTTAAAATGTCTCAGAATTGCATTAGGTTTTCTAGGTTGCCATGCCATACTTTTGCATTGTCCTGTGCTTTGCACATTTCTAATCTCCAAATGCTAAACCCTGCATTGGATCTCTCTATTGTTTTTCCTCCCCACTATAGCTTTTAAAGGGCTTAATCCCTCCTTCCCATGCCCACTTTTGCTCACTTTAGCAACTTCTACAAGCCTGAGCTTACGAAGTTTAGTTTCTCCAAACCATTCTGCCAGCCTCGTGTCCTTTTATATTTGTCCTCAGCTACATGTCCTTGCTTCCATTTTTTGAGTATGTTTTTAGCTCATTAGAGAGTTCTGGGGTCTGGGGTACTTTCCTGTTTCTTTGAAGATTACATCATGTTCTCTTTATATTGTCTTTTGAATAGATGTCTAAAAATTGAATACGCCACTGTTGCAATGGTCCATATGATGACATTATAAAATAGGAAGGCTGGAATTTAGACCAACTCCCTTCTTGCTTTCCTACTCACATTCCGCACTTTCTTTTGGTTTAAAAACTAGCCTGTCAAACATAGGTCCTGCCTGGGTATCCTCAAGGTACAAACCACATTGCATCTCCTATCCCTTCTCCTACCCTCAATGTTTTATTGACTCTGTATTATTTTATAATAAAGGGAAAATATTTTATAATAAAGGGAATATATCAATAACTCTGGTGAAGAGAGCAAGTAGAATTCCTACTTAAGCAACTGGTTTCAAGTTTCTTCTCTGCTTTGAAATGAAACAAAATAATTTTATTTAAGCTTTTGTTTTTTTTTTTTCTTTCTTTTATCTCTCTACCACCTTCTATCTGCATTCCCTGTTTAAAATTGCTAGATTTTAATGTACATCATTTACATAACTATTGAAATGGACTGCTAGAATTTTCCAAAGAGTCAGGTGTTCCCTTTTCTCCTTAGGAGATCATGTATTCACAACACATCTAATTTCTTGTTCTAAAGAAATTTTGTTGTAAGGTTAGATGGTAGGAAGTAGGAATGACTATGAGAAGTGAGTGGTGGTTAACCATTTCTGTGTGTATATCAAGTCCCTTTCTGTTACATAGATTGGCAATTTAGTGTTCCTTAAAATAAGAAATCAAAAAATATTTATTGTCAAAAATAGATAAGACAGACAATAAAAATATTATCTGATCATGTTAAATAATTTGAGACTAAACCAAACATTTGACTGGTACAATCCCAAACTTTTGTAGCTTACAGTGATCCTCTTTGCCAGCTGCTATACTTTTGTGGCCTTTCTCCTTAAACCAGCTCACAGATTTTCTGAATTTCCAGATTCAACTTTAATGAGAAGAGCACCAAAGACAAATTTTGGAGATGGAGATTTGAGACCCATTTCCTTTTAATATAGCTCAGTTTTCTTACTTGGAAAATAGAGATGGATGATAATGTCAATGTTGGTGTTCTAGCTAACTGAGAAATTAGAGATGAAGATCTTGTCGAAATTCAAAATATTATTACTTTAAGGTTCTCCAA